>NC_142802.1:70727602-70993461 GCF_049724085.1 Artemia sp. Qi Xiang Cuo | reverse complement strand
CCCTTTGGGTGCCTGGGGACCTTTGGGGACTGGGTGAGGGTCTTTGGGGGTCCGGGGGGGTCCTTTGGAAGCCCAGAGAACCTTTGAGGACCGGTGGCTTCCTTCGGGGATGTGGTAGGGGGATCGGAACCTTTGGGAGTTTGGGGGGGCGTTGAGGACCGGGGGCTACCTTCGGCGGTGGTGTATGAGGAGTGGAACCCTATGGGGATGGGTGAGAGGACCTCACAACACTGTTCAAATGAAACTTGAGTATTATAACGACCACACTCAAAACCTCTTCCAAAATCTCTTCAAAAATCTTCTTTTAAAATGTCTCTATCTGTTTCACCGAAATAGTTCCATAACCTGTCTAAAACGGTTTCGCCCAAATAATCCCTAAACGTAAATTCAGCGTGTTCCTTTGTTATTGGCATCTCTGCGTCAATGCATTTCAAATTATATGGAAACCTTTTCGCGCGCTACAACAATTCATCGCTAAGATGTTTCTTGCCTAATTGTGTCCATGGCCTTTGGTTATTAATATCCTTTGGAGTTCGACCAGTAGAACTGTTCCCGAGGCAAAGACATTAATGATCTTGGATCTATTCCTGGAGAAATGTTTCTAGGCTAAAATTTTTAAAGTCTGACAGATGATGTCATTTATTGATTGATCTGTCAAGAAAGTGAAAATTAAAGTCTGATAGATGATGTCATTGATTGATTGATCTGTCAAGAAAGTGATCTTAATTTGTTGTTTCTAAGGGGACGTATTGATTCACGATAGGTGAATTGAGGTCGACAGCACAGGTGTTCTGACTCGTGACAACACCACGTGGTTTATGGTTTTCCAAGTGAGAAACTCGTGACAGGACCACGTGGTTTATGTTTTTCCAAGTGAGAAAGTTCCTGTTTTTCAAATTCTCACTTGGAAAACCATTAATTTTTAAAATTATCACTTGTAAAAACTTTAAATTTCACTGTCTCTAATGATAATACATCCCATAATACAGAACTGTGACCACAGTAATGTTGTTTATAGTTAGAATTTGAAAAATTCATGGTTTTTCAAGTGAGAATTTCATGTGTTTTTTCATTCTCACTGAGAAAACCATAAACCACGTGGTGGGCGTGGGACCTCATGACCCCTCTCTACTTCTAAGTTCTAGTATAGCCTAATGATTAGTATTTTGAATACATCCAGGGAAAGGCTAGGAGGGCAAACCCTCCCAAAGTAAACTTCCCATTGAGACCTATACCCTCTTGTATTCGCCCCTGGTCTTGGATCTAATTAAAGCCAAGTCATTGTCAAACCAACCTATTAACACATTGATGGCTTGAAGGTTTCCCCTCCTGGCAAAATATCCTGGCGGTGTCCTTGATTGAAATTTCTGCCCTGAAGCCTAGACTTATGCTGGGAAGAAACAAGTTCTTTCAGAAGGTTCTAAAGATCCCCCCTGAGCCTCATTTAAGTCTTGGAAGAATATTTCCATCCAATACAATCTTTTGTTTCCCTGCCACTAAAATGTCAATCAGATCATGATTGTAAATTCTTCTTCGACCTTTCACTGTTTGCCAAATTGTGTTCTTTGAAAACAGTGTGTATCTGAAAGATGAAGATCTTTGCTAGTTATTTATAGATGTGAGGCGCTAAGCGCAACAAAGAAAACCTGTGCTGGTATTTCAGTTTTAGAAAGAGTTAAATACTGTTTCCTCTCTGAATTTCAAGTTGCAAAATAAGCAAAATACATCCTAGGTACTAGCAGTGGTGTAATTTCGTCAGAATCCGGAGGGCGGGGGGCAGTTGGAGCCAATTTCCCCAAATCAATTGAAAAAGACAGTGAAAAATGAGCCGTATAGTACAATAAGGGCAAATATATACTAAACAAACATGACCTGTTTCTCTGGATGATTGAATTATGCAGGCTTATCAGTTGCAGGCTAATAGTTGTTTATAGATGTGAGGTAGATGTGATGTGAGGTAGATGTGAGGAAGCGCAACAAGGAAAACCTGTGCTGGCAATTTTAGGGAGAGTTAAATACTGTTTTCTGTCTGATTTTCAAGTTGCAAAATAAGCGAAATACATCCTATGTACTAGCAGTGGCGTAATTTCATCAAAATATTGGAGGGAGGGGGGCAAAGTTCCCCGCCAATTTTCCCAAATCAAGTAAAAACGACAGTGAAAAATGAAAAATGAGCCATATAATAATGTAAGGGCAAGTACATACTAAAGAAAACAAACCTGTTTCTCTGGATGCTTGAATTGTGCAGGCTTATCTCAGTTTTAACAAGTTTTTTTTACAGAAACTTAAATTTCAGCTGGAGGACAAACTGAGGCCTGGAGGGGCAAACCGAGGCCTGGAGGGGGAAGTTGCCCCTCTATACCATAGCAAATTACGCCCCTGGTTACTAGCTATTATTGGCATCGTGAAGCAATCAGAGCAATTTTACTGATGGGAGGGGTTTAAAATTGAAAAGAAGTTCACTTTTAGGCCTCTATTCTTCCAATTTTTCGTCCTCGATTCTTTCTCACATCCTACAATTCTTAAACATATTAAATTCAAAATTTCAAGTCCCTGTCCCTAGAGGTTTTGGCTTCATTGACTTGAGAAGTTCTATAGTGTGTATAGCCTTGTGTATCCTACTTAATAAATGCGAATAAACATTTTATTATACTATTAAGCTTGATACTGTCTGTATGGAAGCTTCTTATTGAAAAAAAAACTATTTGCGATATTATCTACCTGTATACATAGGGGCTGACTGCACACTGAAAAGGTATGGAGAACCCTCAAAGATTGCCCAAAGGACCTGAAGAAAATTTTGACAAATACGCTGGCATTGGCGTTAACTTCAAGATTTAAAATTTTAAGAACTAAGGAAGCTGCACTAAGAGAACGTGTTGATAAATCTTAGTTTTAAAGGAATATCAAATACGACTTTCAATATTTTAATTTATTATTTAAATATTTTAAATAAAAATAAATTAATTAACTTATAAGTTAATTAACTAATTAATCCTAAATAACCCCACTTTCTAGGGTTATAATTAGAAAAAGGTTGAGATGGCTAGGACACGTTCTGCGGATGAAGAATCATAGATTGCCAAAAATTGTCCTTTTTGGTCAACCGTCTATGGCAAAACGAAAAGCAGGTCGTTGCCGGTTTGGGTGGGAGGTTGTCGCAAGGAAAGATTTAAGGGAGAGGAGAACTTCCTGAGAGGGTGTAAAGAAACAGGCTTTGAATAGATTCGGATGGCGGAGGAGGGTGCATATCCGCGGTGGCCTCAGGCGGCTTGGGCCTGGAGTGAGTGGTTAGATCTAGGAATAGTCATCGTTGGCACTCAGGTATGCTTCCAGGCAAAATCGATGAAATTCTAGAATCAATTTGATTAAAGACCGATTTTAATTATGTCCACAGAATGTACTTTACAATTCTTTCTATGAAACTTCGAGTTTTTGTACCTTGACCGTTTCTGCATATGGCAATTAATTTTATAAAATTAGATGGACCTCATTAGATCTAAAAAGGTACCAAGTGACATATTTATAGCTTTCTAAAAGAAGGAAAAATCACCTGGAGTTAGTACTTAGTAATAAATTATATTATGCCCATTTTGTTAGTGCTTCTTCGACAGCTTAAGAGCAGGGGCGCAAATACACGGAGATTTTGGAGGGACATTTTTTTTTTTTTTGATTTGATCAACGAAAATGCCAAAAAAGCATTTTCAAAATCTAAAGAGGAAAATTACCCCTCCCCCCTAATTGCCACCCCTGTTTAAGAGACACGTCTAGAGGCGCATCTGGAAGGTTTGTCGGTATATCTAATCGAAAACGCACAAAAAAACTGTAAAATAGTGGTTCATATATTTTAATATTCAAATTCGAAAAAGCATAGGCCGAATTTAAATCTGTAGGCCTAAGTGTATTAAGATGCTTCTTTTATAATTTAGGATATGCATTAATACTTCTATACATAATCAGAAGAGCGTATCCAGGATTTTGTTCGGGGCGGGGATTTTTGTTTTGTTTTTTTTGTGGGGGGAGGGGTTATAAACCTTAAAAAACGTATCAAAAATTTATTTGTATGAATTAGTGCTATGTTTTTATGATTTGGACAAAAATTTGGGGGGGGGATAGGGGGGCTCAAACCCGGTACCCCCGCCACCTAGATGCGTAATCAAATACAATTAAGTAAATATAGAATGTTGGCTCAGGATATATTATAGAGGACAACCAGATGCAGCAATATCGGTATCGCTTGATATCGAATATCACTCACCAATATCAGTTACTTAAGTGTCTTTTGACTAGGAGGAGACGACGTGCAACAGCTTTGTGAAGCAGGAGAAGAAGAATTCTTAGAAATTATGGCTCTGGTTGGAATGGCCTCAAAGCCATTACATGTTAGACGACTACAAAAAGCTCTTCACGAGTGGATGTCAAACCCAAGTAAGTTTTTGATCACATTTAAAGCTGTTCATGCTAGACTGGTAGCTTTAACCGAAGGTATGATCTAGTAACTATATTTTTATATATTGATCTTTACTTATATTGTTCAAGGAATATTCTAAAATTAGTTTTTTATTACCTTTTCAATGAAATTGATATAAAGTGCATGAAATATTGTGGGCTACTTTAAATTCCATTTAAAAAATATTAGAGAAAAATTACCTTTTCAATC
This sequence comes from Artemia sp. Qi Xiang Cuo, assembly GCF_049724085.1. Lineage (NCBI taxonomy): Eukaryota > Metazoa > Arthropoda > Branchiopoda > Anostraca > Artemiidae > Artemia > Artemia sp. Qi Xiang Cuo. The sequence continues at coordinate 70,988,801 of NC_142802.1, read as the reverse complement.
AAATTGATATAAAGTGCATGAATTTTGGCGGGCTACTTTAATTTCCACTAAAATAATTATGAAACATTTTGTTTTTACCTTTTCAATCAAATTGATATAAAGTGCATGAAGTACGGTGGACTACTTTAAATTCCATTCAAAAAGCTATAAAAAAAAAAATTACCTTTTCAATCAAATTGATATAAAGTACATGAAGTATGGTGGGCTACTTTAATTTCCACTCAAAAAATATTAATAAAATCTCTGCGCACCCCTCTACGTGCCCCCGTCGCTCCTTACTTATTACAGGAAACGGTAAACGCTCCTTATTTTACAGAAAACGGTAAATTTTTCAAGCGAGGATGGCCCAGCGCAGTACATCTAATTCTTGTTATCATGTTTAATTGATGGCATGATTCTAGTATCTTTCTAGAAAATGTGTTTAAAAGCAAAAACTTCTTCAAATAGTCTGAAAATAAACATTAATTACAGATTTTTAATAAAAGTTAATTGAGAGGTTTTTGCATAATTTACAAAAATTGTTTGTGCCAAGTATTGACAGAAGTGTGACAAGTGATGCGCTAAGTGAACTGTGCATGGTGCAAAGAGCTGTGGCGTGTTGAAATAGGCGGAAGTTAAAAAAATGCGTTAGCAGGGTGGGCAACTAGTGGCATAAACAGAAAAGTTTTAGTTCTTTTAAATACAATCTTATTCGCTGCTGAAGTGAATTTGTCAGTTAGGAACTAAAATGGAAGCGACCCTCGCATGCGCCTCTAGACGCATGATTACTCGCATGACGAAATTGGCCACGAGGCGACGTGGAATCTGATAGTCATAGTCAGTTTTAGCTCCAGTTTAAGTTTAGTTCAATTTCCAGTTTCCAGTTAGTTTGCCAGTTCAGTTTTTGAGTTTTAGTTTAGAACCCTGTCTCTAAGCTATGGAACATCCGTAACCTTAATTCAAAGTGCCTCGTAGAACACATGAATTAAGCTGCTTGTGCTACTCTTCCATTTCTTGACCCAGACTTTTAAAATCTGTGTTAAAACGCAGAAACAGCAACTCCACTTTCGTTTAAATTAATTAAAAGAATTTTTTCCATAAAATAATTTTATCAAAAATAAGTAAAGAACTTCATTAAGTTCAAAATGAACAAAAATAGAATCGAATAATTAACCAAGCATACAACTACCACGAATCAGTATCAATAAGTAAAAGAAAGCCAAAACAAACAGAAATTAAAATAAATTACAGAGTCAAACTCAAAATGAGCAAAAATTAATATGAGTAGGGTTCTAAAACAGTATGCTTTCTAAAAGCCAGAATATAATTTGTACTTTATTGGAAAAAATTCAAATGAATTTACTGAAAAAAAAAATGTGCATTGTCACTTTAATATAGGCTACATAAGGTAATATTTATTCCTTAAAATCTCAATTAATTTTTGATTTCTTAAAATTAAAATGAAAACATTTAAAACAATTTTTTTCATTAATATTAATTATATTTTGTCTTTTAGAAATCATAGGGGTTTAGAACCCTACTCATATTAGTTTCTGCTCGTTTTGAGTTTGACTCTGTTATTTATTGTGATTTCTGTTTGTTTTGGGTTTCATTATTTATTGATACTGGTTTGTGGTAGTTGAATGCTTGGTAGATTATTCGATTCTATTTTTGTTAATTTTGGGTTTAATGGAGTTTTTTACTTTTTTCTTGAAAAATTCATTTTGTGGAAAAAGTTTTTTTAATTAATTTTTGCTCGTTTTATTTTGATATAGTCTTTTTCAGGGAAAAAGATTGAGCGTCTTATTAAGTTAAACAACCATTCCTTCCATAAAAGCCTTAAATACCCACTGGGCAAAATTTACAACCCTTGCCCCTAATCTCTGGGGCTGTTTCAACCCTAAAAGCATTGTTATTTGATATTTAGACTGTTTTGAATAGAATGGCAGTCTCGAAATTTCTATTAGATGCATTTCGGGGCAATACGATATGTATGTGGGGGGGGTAGCTGCCCTACGATTACTTTGACTCTTAAGAAGAGCGCTAGAGCATCTTATTACCAATCCAATGAGTACCCTTCGAAGTTTATATGACCATGCTTTCTAGAAAAACCTTATATGCCCCCAGGGCATAAGTTACAACCCTCGCCCTGAGGGCTGGGGGGGATTTGTTATCCTTAAAGACATAATTTCCAGAACTTTCAACTACGTTGAACAGAATGGTCATACAAAATGTTGATCGGAAATGTTTGGGGAAATTATGGACATTAGGGGGGGGTGATTCTCCCTCCGATTACTTTCGACTTTTAAAAAGGGAAATAGCCCTCTCAATTTCCATTCGAATGAGCCCTTTTTGAAGTTTTTAAAACAACGCTTTTTATAACAACCTTATATGCCCCCAGGGCATAACATAACTTACAACTTAGCTCTGAGGGCTGTTGGGGGGGGGGGGTTGTCATACTCAAAGACATAATTTCGAGACCCTTCAACTACGTTCAAAAATATGGTTATATCAAAATGTTGAACAGAAGTGTATGGGGAAATGATGGGCGCGGGGGGCATTTGTGCTCCAAACGCTTTTGACTATTAATGAGGGGACTAGCCCTCTCTCCCAATTGAATGAGCCATTTTTGAAGTTTCTACGACTACACTTTCTATAAAAACCTTATATGCCCAGAGGGCATAATTTACAACCTTTGCTCTAGGGATTGTGGGGTGTTTATCATCCTCAAAAACATAACTTCTGGACCTTTTAACTGCATTGAACAAAATGGCCATTTCAAATTTTGATTGGATCTGTTTGGGGAAATTGTGGGCGTAAGAGGGGGGTTATTTGCCCTCCAATTACTTTCTACTATAAGAAAGGGCACTAAATCTTTCAATGTCCTATCGAATGAGCCCTTTTTGAAGTTTTTACGACAACCCTTTCTATAAAAACCTTATATGACCCCAGGGCATAACTTAAAACCCTTGCCCTGAGGGTTTTGGAAGGTTGACACCCTCAAATACCTAATATCCCAAACTTTCAACTACTTTGAACAAAATGTCTATCTCAAAATTTTGATTGGATGTGTTTGGTGACATGGTGGACGTGAGAGGGGGATAGTTGCACTCCAATCACTTTTGACTATTAAAAAGGGCACTAGCCCTTTGAATTTTTAATCGAATGAGCCCTTTTTGAAGTTTATACGGCAACGCTTTCTATAAGAAGCCTATATGCCCCCCAGGGCAAAACTTACAACCCTTGTCTTGAGGGCTGTGGAGGAAGTGTCCTCCTCAAAGACATAATTTCCATATCTTTAAACTACGTTGAAGCAAATGGCTATCTCAAAATTTTGATTGGATGTGTTTGGGGAAATGGTGGGCGTGGAAGGGGTGTTAGTTGCCTTCCAATCACTTTTGGCTATTAAAAAGGGAACTAGCCCTTCCAATTTCCAATCGAATGAGCCCTTTTCGCAGTTTCTACGACAACTCCTATACGAAGTGCCCTGGTCTAAATGAAACAAAGAACAAAACAAAAAAACAACACATTGTGCCGGCATCGTTCTTTACTTAGGCAGCGCAATTGTGCTGCCTATTATATTGCTCAACTTTCTTTTTGCCCTACTATTGAGTCTTGATAGAACAACATAGCCTGTTTTTGGTATTTAATTTTTCTTTCTCGTCCATGTTCACATATATTAAAAATTACTTCATGTTTAAAGTCATTTGAATATCACAAGCTTATACGACAGGGAAACATTCTCACTTTTTCTCTTTCATGCAGACTTTCTGAAAATGATGACTTCGACTATTAAAAAGGGCACTAGCCCTTTCAATTTCCAATCAAATGAGCCCTTTTTGAAGTTTCTACGGCAACGCTGTCTATAAAAACCTAATATGTCCCCAGAGCATAACTTGCAAACCTTGCCCTGAGAGCTCTGAGGGGGTTATCATCCTCAAAGACCGAATTTCCAGAACTTTCAACTACGTTGAACAAAATATCTATCTTAAAATTTTTATTGGATGTGTTTTGGGAAATGGTTGGTGTGAGAGGGGGGTTAGTTGCCTTCCAGTAACTTTCGACTATTGAAAAGGGCCCTAGCCCTTTGCTCTTTCAATCGAATGAGCCCTTTTTGAAGTTTCTACGACAACGCTTTCTATAAAGCCTTATATTCCCCCAGGGCATAACTTACAACCCTTGCCCTGAGGGTTTTGGGTGTTTGTTATCCTCAAATATCTAATATCCAGAACTTTCAACTACTTTGAACAAAATGTCTATCTCAAAATTTTGATTGGATGTGTTTGGGGAAAAGGTGGGCGTGAGAGGGGAATTAGTTGTACTCCAATCACTTTCGACTATTAGAAAGGGCACTAGCCCTTTGAATTTCCAATCGAATGAGTCCGTTTTGAAGTTTGTACGACAACGCTTTCTATAAGAAGCTTATATGCCCCCAGGGCATAACTTACAACCCTTGCCCTGAGGGCTGTGGAGGGAGTATCATCCTCAAAGACATAATTTGCATATCTTTAAACTACGTTGAACAAAATGGCTATCACAAAGTTTTGACTGGATTTGTTTGGGGAAATGGTGGGCGTGGAAGGGGTGTTATTTGCCTTCCAATCCCTTTCAGCTATTAAAAAGAGCACTAGCCCCTCCAATTTCCAATCGAATGAGCCTTTTCGAAGTTCTACGACAAGTCCTTCGATACCTGGCCTAAAAGAAAAATAAAATAATAATACATTGTGCCAACATCGTTCTTTACTTAGGCAGCGCTATTGCGCTGCCTATTATATTGCTCAACTTTCTTTTTGTCCTACTATTGAGTCTTGATAGAACAACATAGCCTGTTTTTGGTATTTAATTTTTCTTTCTCGTCCATGTTCACATATATTAAAAATTACTTCATGTTTAAAGTCATTTGAATATCACAAGCTTATACGACAGGGAAATATTCTCACTTTTTCTCTTTCATGCAAATATCCACCGTTTTACAGACTTTCTGAAAATGACGATATTTAAAATGGGTTCTAGAATGGCGCAAAACATCATCTGAGATCCAAAAACGAAACTTTTTGCAATCACGAACAACATTTCAAATCGTTCAGTTTTTTGTACAGATCCAGTTATTCTTTACTATTAAGTATCAGTACTTTGCATGGATACTTTGGATTGTATTACCGGAGGAAGTTTTGGTGCGAAAAAAAAATTAATGCAAAAAAACAAGAGTTGATTTATATTACCATGACGGGCTTTTCGTGTTCAAAGATCTCTTTGCTACAGCTATCATTTAATAGCTGAAACCAGTTTGGGTATAGTAAAAAAAAGGCTGGGCATAAAGCATATCAATACTGTTTTAGCAAAAAGACGTATGTATTGTTTTGTGAAATGAACATATCAGATTTAATTTTTTTTTTCTCTGTCATGTAGTTCTTACGGAATAACTGGACTCAATTTGCTGCTATTGGATCTGAGTGATTCAGTCCAACAAAGCAGTGTTACCGGATGCAGCGAAACTGCGCAGAAGCTGTAATTATTAAAAAAAATCACTCTGAATACTTCCCAAATTTGACGACATAAATGCCCACACATCTTAAAAAGCACCCAAATGACCTCATCCGGCATTGCTGCAAGAGAGAGGCTCGCTACCTCAAAACAATCAGGGAGAAGAAAGGCCAGCTCTTCTGAGCGTATGCCCGTTTGTTCAACTGCACCTGCGTGTATATAAACTCCCTCGGGAAAACATTCCAAATAGAGATGTAGGATCTTACAAAGGTTATCTTCAAGTGCCCGGTGCAGGATACCTCAGAGCTTAGGTAATCTGACCATTTCGTGTTTCTGCTTTTGTACCTCATTGGCTTGACAAACAGCAGTACAAGTGTGCTATATCTGTACCAGGGGCGTCGTTTGGGGGTGGCAGGGGGTAGGGGCAGCTGCCCCCCAATAATGTGGAGAAAAAAATATTATACATCCCATGTCCTTTGACTATCCAGATATAGACCCCTCTTGGGGTCTTAATCTTAATGGGGCCGGGGGCCCCCGGCCCCATTAAGATTTTTTCTGGCACCTTCTTATCTTTTTTTACTAAAAAGATAAGTATAAACTCCTAAATCCCGCTTATCTCTAAATAGTCCTCTCGGATTTCGCTACGTGAATAACAAGGTACATTTTAAAATTATGAAAAAAATGGGAATTTAGGATTAGTAATTCTTTTTAGGTAAAAATTCTTTTTAGGCACAAGACACCTCCTCCTACTCTTAAACAGTTCACTCTACTCCTGTTTTAGCGGTATTATAATGAAGCAAATTTTATATTTACAAGAATATGATTCTTTAGGCTTTAAAACCAAATTGCTTTTAAGTATGAAACCCCCTTCCTATGTCTAAGCAATCCCCGATGCTACTGACGTAGCTACGTGAATAACGAAGGACAGTTTTAACTTTTCTAAATATGGTTATTTCGGCCTTTAGACCAATTAGTTTTTCAGTATCAGACTTCTCCTAAATAAACCTTTCTGGTTTATCTACGTGAATAAAGTACATTTTAAACCTACTAAAATATGCCTATGTAGGCCCCAGAATCAGTTTGTTTTTAGGTATCAGATCCCCCTTTCGATCCTAAATCGAGAGGGGGATCCACCCCTCTACTTTAGCCACAAGAGCAACAAAGGAAGACTTTAAACCTGCAAAGATTTAGTTATCTAGGTTTTTGAATTTTTAAGTATCCTACCCCCAGCCCCCAGGAAACATCGTGTTTTGAGTAAAATTGATTTCGAGCACAATATCTTCTGTCTTCTCGGGTATCTTAATTTTAGACAATCACAATGGTGATTGCCAACGAAAATATTATTGGTCCGAAAGTGAAGACTTTTTGCAACCACTGAGACAAAAATAGCTCATTTTAATATACTGATCCCTTTCAGATATTAGTCTAGCTGCACTTTTTTTGGAAACACTGAATTTTTTTAAATTAATTAATGAATTAATTAGTTAGATTAAAATTAACATAGTTTAGTTAAAATCTATAGCAAGTTATTAATATTAATTGATTAATGCTGAAAAACGTTTGGAACCACTGTTATTGTTCATTGTTGATTGCTATTTGCTCATTTTACGCTGAGCCCTTTCAAATACTAGTCTAGCTTCGCCACTAGCTATAAAGCGAATGAAAAATAAGGTGTATATAACTTAAAATAAGGTGTAATAACTTAGCATGACGATTATATTCTTTTGTTTTTGATTAAAACTGCAAAGTTCGGTATTCTAAAAGACTCTGAAAGATTTTATTGTTTGTATTTTTACGGTTCTTTTCAGAGTAATTCTCTTTTATGGGCCATTAGCCCACATTTGTTATGATTTAATACTTTTAAGAGCTGGAATACATTTCTTCTTATATTGACTAACGGTTAAATCTAGATTCCTTAAAAGTAAGAAACAATTGAATTTTGTCTCTTTTTTTATTACCCTAATTTTCAAACCATGCCTAATAGAAGAAAACAGAGGTTTGCAGTATCCTTTTTTGTTCGTTTAAATCTTGTTTAAATTTTAAAAACTTTAATTTGGTTTAAAACTCATGATTTCAATACGTTCGATTTTTTTTACGAATTCAGTTACGCCTCTCTCATACTTTTCATGCCTTTTACGCCTCAACGATCTTTAATCAAAAACTCAACCAGACAACTCTAAAGGCGTTGTAATAATATATTTTATTATCATATTTTATTATAATACATAATAATATTTATAATATAATATATTTTTAATATATAAATATATAATATATAAGAATATAATATAGTTATTATACTTTATTATAATATATATTTTATTATATTATAATATATTCTATCGTTGTAATTGTATGAGATAGATTATATGTATTAATCTATCTCACGTTTTGTATTTTATGAGACTAACCAGATACAGTTCATCTCGGAAAAAAGGCAAAAAAAAAAGACAAAACAAAAAGATATAGATTGTGCTCTTCTGTGCGAACCCGAGAAAAATGTTTGCCCTTTCCCCCAACATAAAATTTAAAGTCCCTTACCCCACCCCCTTAAAAAAAAGCCTCGAAAGTTTCTACTCGATCGTCCAGTCATGAGGCACAACAGGGTAGAAATACCAAAATTGGGCATAATGTACGTTACCGTTCCAGGCATCTTGCGCCCTTCACATGACGTCACACTTTGAGCTAAAGATTAACGATTGGCTGGGAGCTAATAACCAACTATATAGGCATGTTTTTTGCAGCAACCCCTTCCACCTAAATACTAGTTGTATTTATGGCCATAGAAAGATGGACAGGGAGATAAATAGGTTCGTTAACCCTGGCCCTTCTAGATTTTGATTAGAAGTAAACCCACAGAGTGTGCGATTTCTTCCAAAAACCTTAGGCAGGCAATCACAAATTCCTCGCACTTTAACTTTTTCTTTTTTTTTTCACGCGGGATCTTTTGTCAAGATCTATCGAAAGCTTTTGTAATATCATAAGGCAGCAACTTGAAATCGCATCCCTTGGCCAGAAGCTCTAACCATATGTGATACTGAGAATTAAAATAGTCGAGCTTCAAGCTTTTTCGTCGGAATTAATACTGCTTATTCTCCATAAAGCCACTTGACTCCATTTGGGTGTAAAGTGCTTTGTCTAAAATGCACTCATAGTTTTAACCACTGTAAGAAAGGAGGTTTACTGGTCTATGTGACCATGCATCGGCAGGGTTGCTCTTAGTGCAGCAACAGGGACGACCTGGATGGACTTATATGCCATTGGGGGGATCTGGAGCGTAAGCAAAGCCAGAAGAGGGACGACAGAGGGCTGACTAGTTTGGCACTGCAGTCCTGAAGAATAACATTGCTAAGTTATCAATGCCAGATGATTTGGCAACATCAAGGCGCTGTAGAGCAGATCTGATTTTTGGTGACGAGAGATTGAGGGCGGGATGTCGTCTCTGCAATGAGGGAAGTAAAAGACTCCTTTACCCACTAAACCTGGCAAGAGTTTACTAACCCGGCGAGGTCCTTTGACCTCGCACATTGCATCGGGCAATCGTAAATAGGTCCATATTCGTGGTCTGGCGACAAGCAGAAAGTCGTTTGCGAGCAATCAGTCCATTTTGAGGCTTACTTACTACTGATTTTGAAGCCAGGTAAAAAGATAGCCTCTTTAGGTGGGTAGCCATTAAAGCTAATGGCAAGGTGTCTAAGGGCGCACATATTTCTAGAGTGGGAAACGGAGAAAATTATGATGTAGTTGATCCCCCAGCAAGGGTTACTCTACGCCGAGTCTGGAGCGGAACATATATATGACATCATTCACCTATTTGTTGGTAGAGAAAGATTGGTATTAGCAGGAGGAGAACGAGCAAGCTGTCCACCATTACCGTCCACCGTCATTGTTTACAGCTTTGCTCAAATATATAAATACAAAAATACGACAATCTTAATAAAAAGATAAACATTTAAATAATATACCTTGCCAGGCTTGCTACCATTCGAACCACTCTCGGATTAATAATTTGTCAAGGCTTATAAAGTGTCTGTCGGCTTTCCAGTCTCCAAAGATTCTTTTTTCAAATGAATCTCGTCTTTCATTTCGGAAAAATGTTTGATCAATGGTTTTTATTAATACAATATCTTTGAACTGTAGTTACCTCTTTTTGTGGCATTCTTTTTGAAAAGGATCGACAAACTTTTTCCTCTCGGTTTGAAAATGTATAAAAGTCACCAATGCAGTTTAGATGTTTATAATTGCAGGGCTTAAGGATTAATTACTTCAAACACACCCAGTTTTTCATGCACCCCCTGCAACGAACTCTTAACCAACATCTCATTAGCAATCATTATATTACTTATGCACCATTGTATTTATCCAATTTTTATCCACAAGCCCTACCCACGCCCATCAATTCCCAAAAAACGTCTAATCTAAATTTTGAGATAGCCTAACCACCTTGAGGAATATGATCTATGGACGTATTAAAGCTTAAAGTCCAGCGCCCCCTTGTCCATTGTTTTTCTTTGCCTTTTGTTCCTTGTATTGATTTCTTTTTCTGCGATGTGTTCTTAGCATCAACATTGCATTGTTAAATGTTAAATTCATGTACTATGATTTACCCCCCCCCCCCTCCGTTCTTCTTTATTATTCCCCATTGCTTTATCGTCATCTTTGTAAGGGGACAATGAATGATTTTATTTTATAACAGAGAGAACAGTTGCAACAAAAATTGCTTGTAAATAACTCAGAACTTTTCCTTTCTTTTATTGGCTTAAAATTTCATACAGACGAACCAATGTGGTTTTTAAAGGATATGATTATTTGTCTCTCCAGAAATTGTGTTTCCTTGTCAGACAAGATTTTTCATTCAGCGTTTAAAGTTAACCTAACAAAAGCACACTAATCACTCTTAAAGAATAATGTAGACAGCTTACGAAAATCCGTCACAGCCGTAAACCAATGAAATTAAAGCACACTTTTTACTAGAGAATTATAGAATGGTAATATCTATTTTTCTCGTTGATCGTATCTTATGAAACGAAACTAAGACTACACCCTTGCTTTGGACCTTGAATAAAATAAGAAATGTTGTATTTGGCTAAAAATCCTGTTTCCATTGTGAATACCTAAATTTAACCTAGCATGTCTGTTATCAAACCTTTTTCTGAAGGTCCCATGATGCCAGTCGCAAAAAAGTCCAATAGAAAACTTACTTTAGTTTTTTATCAGTAAAAGCTCACGGAATCTTACATGAAGCCTGTGATCTTCTGTCTGATTAGACAAAAAAGAAATGAAAGTAGATAGTGACATTAAAGCTTAAAACGAACATAAATTATTCCAAATTTGAGGGGGCTGTCCTCTTCTCACCTCCCCCAGGTGCTCTTTACACTAAAGTCCTGTGGCATCTTAAAAATACTTCTTGTTTTAATTCAGTGGGCCTTGTTTTTGTATAGTTGATATTGAAGAATTGGGACAAAAAGTCAAACTTTAGCGCAAAGATTAAGAGGTTGAGGAGAGGATAACCCCCTCATATATATGATAATGAATTTTATTTCAAGTTTTTTACACCGATTTTTACTTTTATTCGAAAAAAATGTTTTATTTATATTTAATTTCTGTTCATTTTCAATAGTATACCAAAAGCTACCTTAAGTAAAAAGAGGCTGCTGCCCCTTCAAACACGACTCTTCAACTCAAAAATTAACTTTCGTATAGAAATGCTTCAAGAAACAGATCTCACTTCGTATATTTGTTTTTCAAAATAAAGTATTACTATCTCTCATAAATGTTGAATTTCATTGCACAATTTCCAACTAGCTCGCACCCTTTTTGGGGGAGTCTTGTTTCTATTTCTAGAATAATGCAAATTGTTATGTCCCAATAGATTTGATGATCCACTTTAAAATTTGCACATTCTGCAAATTAAGAATTGGAACTAGACCCCGGCGCCGCGCCGACGGCTCGACCGAACTCCACCGACGAGAGGCCCGGTTAAACGCTTCGAAGTGTCGTACCGCCGCCGGCGTGCCGCAGGCGCGCCTCCGCCGGCAGAAGTGGCGGCGTTCGGTCGACTTCAAATTAATTTTGCGGCAATTCTTTATTGCGTCAACCGCAAAGTCGGAGCTTTGTCTTCTCGTGTGGTTTAGTATTTTGATTTGCCTGATTAGAAATCAAGCAGGGCTTGCATTATCCCAAAATTTTCGGGTATTTTCTCAAAAATCTATGCGTGACTCCAAAACAAAATTTGGTTCCCCGAATCCCCGAAAATCACGCAATTACGGTGCCATCCCTACCGATTTATCACCAGTGACTTTCCCTGCCAAATATTACTTTGCATTCCATAATTCTTCACTACTCTATTGTTCATTAATTTTCGTCTCTTTTGTTACTTTGCATAAAAACTAGACAGATGAAATATGCAATTACAAATATTGTAATATACACAGTTCTTCATATGTTGACAAAAAAAAGAATCGTCTTTATGAAATGAGTTTAAATCATTTCGTATGCAGTTTCCCAATTGCTATTTCTTACGTCATTCGTAGTCAAGAATTTCATTTTGAAGTTAAATAGAATTATAGAACGCAGTCACTACTATACAGCTTCAGCCTTCAGTTGTATTTTGAAATTGACAGCCGACAGATTGTTTCTACAGCTGAATTGTAAATTTGCAGATTTTTTTTTGCTGTTTTTAGATAAGATTTTCTTAGTGTTTAATACTCAATTGTTTAACGCCTGATAGAAAATACAATCTTATTTCTGAAACATTTATTGCCCCCCCCCCCCAAAAAAAAAAAACTTCTATTGAGACAAAATTTAGCTATAGACTAAGCTATGTACAAGGTTGGGGAATTAAATATTGAACCGGAAGTTACCCCAAAAATATGCTTCATAAATAAATTGTAAATTATTGCCTATATGGGGGGGATTTCTTTATTTAAAACAGAGACGGTATCCTATCAAGATGGTATCCAGAGGAGGGGGCATAGGGAGTTATTATATTTAAGTGATAGTACCTTTATTTTTTTTTTCTATTGAAAGCAGGGATGCCAAAAAGTTGAAAAATTGACAAAAATTAACAAGATTTTCGTGAGTTATACTTGATACAGCACTTGCATGGTTTTGTCGTCCAAAGGGAAAGGGACATATGCGTCCAACCCGTTTTTTTTCTTATTGATGAAACGGTTTTGCTTGGATTTTGCTTGGATTAAAAGTGACGAACTAGGATGAAAATCCCAACATCTTCCTGGAGCTACTTCAGTCTGCATATTATTTCATTTAATTACATTTAAAACGGAAGAACTTTCATTTTTTACCTAAGAAAATAGCTGGCACTTCATTTTTCTTCCCGAATAAACCATTAAGTGTTTTTTGTTTCATTGTAATTGAAATGTTCTCATGTGAAGTGTTCATCATGTATTTTTCAATTTGATAAATTTACTCCTTTTAGATGCACTTTATAATTTGAATGATATTAGGTATTTATATGTTTATAATTTGGAATGAATCCCCAAAAGAAAAAAATAATAATATCCAAAAGAGCAGCCAAAACCAATAAAAAAGCAGCAGTTCAGCCTTAGCCTACATGACATTTATTCTATAAAGAAGCCAAAAAAAAAACTTTAAAATGTATTTTTTTTTAAATTATTATTAAAAACCAGTTTTTCATACAAGAAGGCTTTTTAGGAATTCAAAAGAGCAAAAAAAAAAAAAACAATAAATAGCAAAGTAGCCCATTTCAACTGTTTTAAAGGTGACAAAACAGATATAGGCAAAGGGCATTATGACAAAATTAAGCTTCTAAGTTCAAACTTATATTCGAAGTATTTACCCAGATAACTAACAAATTTTTTGATATAATATTTAAAGTTTTGCATGCAGTAATGCTCGATGAAAAAAAACTACTAATTTTGACAATTATTTATGTTAAGAATACATAGTTAATAGATACTTCAACTACTCGTATTATGCGAGGGTTCTGAAACGTCACAGCCATTTCGTTTCTACCAGATTTCTACTTCTCTTGATGAATAACGAAGAAGACCAGTTTCCAGCCAGCGACTTGTGAATTTTTGAACTCATGAATAGGCTCGAATCTGTTGTAAATTCAAGCTGGGATTTGAGAGAGACTGATGAAAGCATTGATGTTTGCGATCAACGTTGATCGCTCCGGCGGCGCTGCGTGCTGCGTTTTTGGCCCCACCGCCAACGGTCTTCCCTTATCGGCGCAGCACCGGGGTCCTCTTCAATATTTTATGCATATTTTGAATACAAGGGTGTAAGTTCCTTTAAGGTTAGCTCCCTTTCTGGGGTTGTTTTCATACCGTTTCCGAACTTCTGTACATTTGATTATATTAACAACTTGGATAAGTAATTGTCAAGTTACGAAATTGTATATATTTAGAATTGATCTGGAAATTAGATTTTTTTTTTACAGGCGTGTGTTTTTCCAAATTCTTTTCATTTTATAGTTTTGGTTACTGCTGGTATTGTGTTGTTATTTTACCTACCGTTCACAAATAGGAACAGTTTGACTCTGTCCATGCAAAAAATTGGTTATTATGCACTGTTTAGGCAGTAAAAGGCAATTCCCAGTTGTAAAATATTGCAAAATTGCACGTCAGCGGATATTTTCTTGGAGGGGAGGGGGTTTTTCAAAATGTCACTTTAAAGTATAAGGTTTGACTAAATGACTAAAAAAGTTTGTCTAGTTCCCTTCTTATTGCAGACATATTTTGAGCGCTAAATGAAAGGTTTTATTGGCATGCTTATTTACACAGAGGTTGGAGGAGTTGTTGTGTTCCTTGGGAATAATATTTGCCCGACAAAGTCACCTATTTACTCTTTAAAAAGGCTAAAATTATACCTAAAAATTACTCTTTTAGCCCTCCAAACCTGCTTTCCCGAAAACATTATTTAGGGTGTGGATTTTTAGGGGCAATAGTCATTCTCTTTTGAACAGCTATAATTATAACCTGAACATCAATTTTTTTTTTCAATTCTTTTTCAATTTTTTTTCAATCAATTTTTTTTTTAGTATTTTAAACCCCATTTCCGAGAAATATCTTTTAGAACGTGCATTTTTAGGTGTTATTATCATTTTCGAAGCGTTACTACGCCAAAATTGAACAATAACTTAGAGCGGGTTCTAGGAGGCAGAATTTTCCCCTCTTACTTAGAATAATTCTGAAAATAATCATGAGAATGGATAAACATTAATAAACTAAGTTGTTTCAATAAAATTAAAGCAATGAAAATCTCAGGCCGACAAAATTTGCATGATAGGGGGCCTGTCGCTTCTCAAGGTCCCCCAAATGTCTTCCAACATTATCATACTGTAAAAAAAAAAAAAAAACAGTAATATTCACAATTTGGGACTAGCATCGTTTTTTTTTTTTTTGTTTTCACAACGACCGAAATTCACGGGGTATTTTAGGGGTAATTTCGGGGTATTTTCCATGGGGTATTTTCGGTTTAATACGGGGTAGTACCCCGAACTTCACGAACTTCACGGGAAGAATTTTCCCAGGAGGGACGGGCTCATTTCAAACCCTTTTTTAGAGGAAAAATTTGAATGACTAAAACTCCCTTCTCTATTGGTGAATCTTGACCCTGGCTTAGCGACGTCAATTCACTGAAATGTAGGAGGGAGGTCAAAATCTAGGGAGGCATTTTTGTCGTTTTTCAATGTATTAATTAAAAAAAACTTTCTGAAAAATAAGTTTTTCAAAGAAAAGTAAAGGCCATTTTAAAATTAAGCTCAGCAGATAAAAATACATTCTAAAATACAAACAGAAAACAACCAGAAATTACTATTAAGGCATAAATACAACTCAAAACGAACAGAAATTAAATAAGCAATTCTAGCAAAAATGTACAGCAAGTAACGATATAAATGATTAAATTGATCTTAAAGCGAGTAATACTTAGACTGAATATGAACATCAAGCTTAAAATGAAAAAAAAAATATTTTACTATTGAAGTATAAATGGAACTTAACACTACCATAGATTAAATAAACAATAAATGAAAAAAAATATGCAATATATAGTAGTGTAAATTAATCAATAAATCTCAAGATGAATGAAAATTAAACTAAATATACAAACCAAGCTTAAAAGGAAAAAAAACCACGACAAACAAGAGTTTGGGTATTACCTCCTTCTCTCACTGTAAAAGTCTAAAACCTACTGCGTCATTGGCGCTTTACTGAAAACCAATTTTATGACAAATATTTTCTTTTGTACTTAATATTGAAAATAAACATTAAAATTATAGTAAAATTTCAAACTGATGAGCTTTCAGCAATTAATATCATTATAAATCAAATATTCAGTTTAATTTATTAGTTCTTTCTAAAGTTGTACAAAGACGAATTAAATTTCACTGCAAACAAGATTTTGGATACTGCCCCCTCTTTAACTGTAAATAAAAACCAAAAGCCTACTGTGTCATTGGCACTTAATTGAAAATGAATTATATTACAAATATTTTCTTTTCCACTTCTTACAATATTGAAAATAAAAATACAATTACTGTGAAATAAATTCTTGAACTGATGGATCTTTCAACAGTTAACATCCTTATACATAAAATGTTCAATTTGATGTTTTTAATACTTTCCAATATTGTTCAAAATACATATAGTTTTTAGTAAAGCGCCATTGACACAGTATGTCTTAGACTTTTACAGTGAGAGAAGGAGGTCATACCCAAACTCTTGTTTGTGGTGATTACAACAAAGTAGTAATCCAACCACAATATTTCGTATTGGTGCGTACATAGAGAAGGGATTAGAAAGAAGGAAAAGTTTTTACAATTAATTATTATTAATTATATGGAATTGAACTTATTTTCTCGATAAATTACCATAAGGTATTTTTCGCTATGTATTATGTTAATGTGTGTTTCGTAATATGTTCTGTTGTGATTTCTCTATTTTTCAGAAATTTTTGTGTATATATGGCTTTGGGCTTTTGAAATACACGATCTATCTATCTATCTATCTATCTGTACGCCCCCAGGACAACACTTACAACGCCTATCCCCCGGGCTCTGGGGGGTGTTTTTGTTATCTAATTTTTGAACAATTTCCAAAACACTGGCTATCTCAAAAGTTGTAGGAGATGGGTTTTGGGGAAAAGAGCGCGGAGGGGCTAGTTTAACTCTCTTGACTCTTAAAAAGTGAACTAGGACTTTCAATTTCCAATCAATTGAGCCCTCTATGAAGTTTATACGAGCATCCCTTTCATAAGAACCATAAATGGCCTTAAGGCATAACTTAGAACGCCTTCCCCTGTGCCCTGGGGGGTTCTATTGACACCGGATTCTTTCTTACCCAACCTTTGAACTATTTTTAACAAGATGTCTATCTCAAAATTTTCATCAGATGGGTTGGGGGATAGCTGCCCTCGGATCTCTTTTGACTATTAAAAAGTGAGCTCGAACTTTCAATATCCAATCAATTTCTGATCACTCTCTGAAGTTTATACGAGTATCCCTTTCATACGAACAATATATGTCCCAGGGCATAACTTACAACGCCTGCCCCCGGACCCTGCGGGGGTTGTGATGACACCTCATTTTTTGTTATCTGACTTTTGAGAAATTTTTAACTTGATGCCTACCTCAAATTTTTTATTGGATGCATTTGGGGAAAAGGGGAGTGGGGGGGGGGCTAGTTGCCCTCCAATATCTTTTGACTCGAAAAAATATTAACTAGAACTTTCAATTTACAATCAAATGAGCCATCTCTGAATTTTTATGAGCATCCCTTCAATAAAAACCATATATTCCCCAAGGGCATAAATTACAACACCTGCCATCGGGCTCTGGGGGCTGTGTTGGCCCCTGAGTTTTTGTTATATGGTCTTAAAACTATTGTTTAAAAAAAATCTATCTCACAGTTCTTATCGGATGGCTTTCATGAAAAAAGGTTGTGGAGGGGGGGGGGGGCTAGGTGCCCTCCAGTCTCTTTTGACTCTTAAAAGTGAACTAGAACTTTCAATTTCCAATCAAATGATCCCTTTTTGAAGTTAATACGAGCATCCCTTCCATAAGACCAATATATGCCCCACAGGGCATAACTTACAACGCCTGCCCCCGGGCCCTGGTGGGTTGTGTCAACACCGGATTTTTTGTTATATAATCTTTGAACTATTTTTAACAAATAGCTATATTAAAATTTTTATTGGATGCATTTGGGAAAGTAGGCTTTAGGGGGGGAGCTGGTTGCCCTCCAATATCTTATGACGCTTAAAAAGTGAACTAGAACTTTCAATTTACAATCAAATGAGCCCTCTCTGAAGTTTATACGACAATGTTGTCTATACAAAACCTTATATGCCCCCTGTGCATAACTTACAACCCTTGCCGTGAGTGCTGTGGGGGAGCTGTCATCCTCAAAGACCTAATTTACAGAGCTTAAAACTACGTTTAATAAAATGGCTGTCTCAAAATTTTTATTGGATGTGTTTGGGGAAAGGTGGGCGTGAGAGGGGGGCTAGTTGCCTTCCAATCACTTTCGACTATTAAAAAGGGCAGTAGCCCTTTGAATTTACAATCGAATCAGCATGTCATTAAGTTTCTATGACAAGGCTTTCTATAATAACCTTACATGCCCCCAGGGCATAACTTAAGACCCTGTTCCCAAGGGTTGTGTGGGAGTGTCCTCCTCAAAAACATATTTTCTATCTGGAAATCAACTACGCTGAACAAAATGGATATCTCAAAATTTTGATTGGTTGTATTTGGGGGAATGATGGGCGTGGGGGAGGGGGCTAGTTGCCCTCCAATCACTTTCGACTATTGAAAAGGGCACTATCCCTTTGAATTTCCAATCGAATGAGCCTTTTTTCAAGTTTCTACGACAACGCCTTCTATAAAAACCTTATATGTCCCCAGGGCATAACTTAAAACCCTTGCCCTGAGGGTTGTGGATTTTCTATCTGGAAATCAACTACGCTGAACAAAATAGCTATCTCAAAATTTTGATTGGATGTGTTTGGGGAAATGATGGGCGTGGGGGGGGGGGCTCGTTGCCTTCCAATCACCTTCGACTATTAAAAAGGGCACTATCCCTTTGAATTTCCAATCGAATGAGCCTTTTTTGAAGTTTCTATGACAACACTTTCTATAAAAACCTTATATGCCCCCAGGGCATAACTTAAAACCCCTGCCCTGAGGGTTGTGGGGGAGTTTCCTCCTCAAAAATATATTTTCTATCCGGAAATCAACTACGCTGAACAAAATCGTTATCTCAAAATTTTGATTGGATGTGTTTGGGGGAAATATTGGCGTGGGGGGCGAGTTGCCCTTCAATCACTTTCGACTATTTAAAAGGGCCCTAGAACTCTCAATTTCCAATCGAATGAGCCCCCCTTGAAGCTTTTACGACGACCCCTTCCATATGAAGTGCCTGTGGAAAAAAAAATAATAATAAATAAAAATAAAACATTGGAGCTGTATGGCCTTTACTATAGGCAACGCTACAGCGTTGCCTTTGAAATAGAAAAAAGGCATTTTTAATCAATATAATACAAAATGTATTTGCCAAAATCTAGGGGGTAGTTCCCTTCCCCTCAACTGATTCTACTGTCATGCCTTTCTTTGTCTACAGTTTTCAACCTTTTTTTCTATCTCTTATTGAACAAGATTTGATTTCGACTCTGATTCTTGGCTCACACCATCTTTTGATGTTTTTTTTGGCTAATTTACGTAGCCAAAATATTGTAAGTCTCTCCCCAAGGGACTTTTTTGTACTATACAAGTATGCTTATCATGCAAAGCAATTTGTTCTGGATACAAAGTACTACTCTGTTTACTAATTATTTACTTGTAGATGGTGCCTTGTAATTAAAAGCCGTTACTGACTACATAGTAACAGGAATTACATTGTTTGAACTATAATTAGACAATACCAATTTCTCAAATCCGAGCTGCCAAATTAGGTGCAGCACACAACAAAACGATAGTTTGCAAAAGAACGGTTACGCATTTAATTTAATTATGTAAAAGGAAGTTATACAATGCAGTGGCGGATCCAGGGGGCGAGGGGCGCGAGCCCCCCTAGCGTAGTCTAAAGTAGTGTAATTTACTTTGTAAATAGTGTAATTTACATGCTCATAACGCAAGTTTATCGGATCAACCTATTTTGCCCCCCCCCCCTAAATTTTTTTTTATCAACCTATTTTGCGCCCCCCCCCTAAAACAAAAATCCTGCATCCACCCCTGATACAATGTGACTCATCTGCATCTTGTGAACTGTTTGATGCAAGCTGATGATTAACACAAGCCAATGACATTAGTCCTAATTGCTGGAGTGAAAAGTAGCTTTGCCTTTTCAAGACTAGGCTAACTAATGCTGAGGGACATCTACACTCACAAAGAAATTCAATTTCATGAAAGAGAAATAACTCTGCCTTTTTAAAAGCGGATTGGTTCTTTTGTAAGGAATATTGAGCCAGAGGAAAGGATGAGAAGTTTCTGAGTCACAATATTTTATACAAATAAACTTTCTTTTCTTCTGTGATATTAGTTTATTAATTTTTTTGTCCAAGACAGATATTACCGAAAAGAGACTGGTGTCATAAAGAAAGAAAAACGAGCAAAAATGGGGTTTTAAAAGGCCAAATGAAAATACTGAAAAAACACAACAAAGCGAATATTTCGAGAGGACAAACGCCTCTCTTCTTCAGCGCGAAACGGTGAACCCCTGTACTGGTGTACAGGAATTCACTTCGGTGGGGATGATTAAGTGAAAAATGACATTGGACTTCAATGGAAAATAAAGTGATTTGTGATATATTACCTCCCAAAATTCATTTAAATTATTTAATTTATAACATTAAATAATTTTAATCAAAGTCTGTGCGGAGCTTTTCAATTTAAAATGGCAAAAATGGCAGTTTTCGTTTCCTTTTTCTTTCAAAATTAAAAATGAGTTTTTTTGTAAGTTAAACTTTAAATACGATGGAATTTTAACTATCAATTACAGCTTTGTCTTGATTTGAGGATTTTGTTACCGCTTTAAAGGCTTCAGCTCCAAATGGGTACCTGGAGAAATCTAGGGGGAGAAGACGGGAAGCGTCGAATGATTTGCCCCCAATCACCTACTGCACTCTTGGCCGAAGGCAGAAAATCAGGAGATTGGTACCTGCATTGTTTAGACCATTGGTCAGCATGCGAAAAAGTTTTTTTTATAGGCTCCAAGTGATTCAACAGTGATTCAAAAGTGATTCAACAACTATAGGCTCCAAGTGATTCAACAGTGATTCAAAAGTGATTCAACAACTATAGGCTCCAAGTGATTCAACAGTGATTCAAAAGTGATTCAACAACTATAGGCTCCAAGTGATTCAACAGTGATTCAAAAGTGATTCAACAACTATAGGCTCCAAGTGAGACTAGTTTCTAAATATAGAAAGAATACTGAAATTGTTCCTCAAATTTGCCGTTGACATTCAGCAACCATTGTCATAACCTATTACATCTACCCGAAGATGAAGGCTGTAGGTTGGAAATGGAATGGAGATTAGTTGGAGAAAATCGGGGATGAAGACTATGGAATCTTGGTGATATAAATCGTTTAAACCACGTGATCTTAAATACTCTTGAATCCACTTTAAAAGTATTGGTCATTAAATATTAGTTTATATGTTGTCACTGTCACACTGTCACATTTCTAAGATTGTTGTCTAAAACTGTTTGCTAAGTTGTCCACAATAGAGGATCAGAAGGCAGTGTGTTCAATCATATCTTGATCCTCCTGACCTGCATGGCCCTAAAATTCCCCCTTTGAGAACAATTTATCGAATAATTTTTCGCAACTATCTCACAAGTCTAAAAAATGTCAAATACGCCATTTAAAGATGTCAGTGAAGATATAATTATAGTTAATGTGTCAGTTTACTTCTGCATGTTCTCGCAGAACAGATTGACTGATGAAGCTAGTAAAGGGACTAATAACTGACTAATAAAGTGGTAAAGACTGACTAATGAAGTGATTTCAAATATGAGGCTTTTCCACATTTATCATGACTGAAACCAGTGTCTCCATCTCCTCTTCTTTTTATCAAAATCTCATCCGTTAGTTAGGAGATCTCTAATATTTCGCTTTACAGAAAACAGACCACTCAAACAGTCACTCCTTAATGGAAGTATTTTAGGCGCGATTCTACTACGTTCAAAACCGTGCAAAGGAGTGACATTTTATGTTTAGACCGGACAAAAATTTAAATTTGAGAAGCACGAATCAATAACTTCATTTGCAACAAACTTGCCTTTGCAAAGTTGATAATGACCTTCGGAAATTCACAAACTGCAAATCCAAAAATTTTAAAGAGTTTGCAAATTTGAAAGTTGGTTCATCAAAGTCGAAGCTACATCGATTATTTAAAGTGAACAAGATTAAAACTCTAATAATTTCTTGGAGTCTCGAAAATACTGAATATATCAAGTAAAATCTCTAAATGTGTTGTCCCTGGAAAATCTCATGTCCTATTTCAAAGAAAGAAGTCCTACACAAGGCCTAGAAACAAGGAAAAGTGGGCAAATCTCTTGATAGCATCAGTAATGTATATAATAATTTTATTTTCCCCTGTTATTATTCAGTCTTCGGCTGCATTTAACCGAGGGCTGTATGCCAGGTCCCATGACGAATAATTTTCACAGAACCCCTAACATGCATGCAAGTCTATAAAACCGCATTTACCAAAAGTCACAGGAAATTTTTTCGTGGAGGGGCCTGGGTTCCTTTTTTTTTTTTAACTGTCTGTGTAAGGCAAAGTAGGCTTCGAAGGCGATAGAATAGTAAAGTAACGAAAATGGATTATCCTAGAGACTGTCAAGACCCTGGTATATTCTATATTTGGGTCAATCTGAATAATTTATCCAATAACTCGACGAATTTGTTTTATAGTTTTATTTGATAAACTATCTATCTATTCTATCTCTTAAAACTTATTTTTAATTGATTATCAGAATACCGTTGTCTTTACTAACCTTCAGCTTATGCTATTCATCTGAATGAAATTCTTGCTGAAGACTACACCAGTAAATTCAGGTCGTCCGAGAACTCTGGAGCAGAGATTGCGAGTATCTGTCCACCTTATATATCAAAACCTTCTTAATGTCATTTGCATATGAAATTTGTGGAGAGGATTGAGGATTGGACTCTTGTCTATTTGATTTATTGACGAATTTATTAACGAAGGTTGTGTCATTTGCATAAGATGTAGAGGGGGTTGAGGGTTGCACTCCTGTCTATTCGATCTAAATTTATTAACGAAAGTAGTGAAAATCGGTTATGCTAGGTTCTTGACCATAGGCATGGGACTTATCTTATTACCTTTCTTTGTGTCTGTGCTACATCAGAGTGGTGAATATGGTCCTCCAATCTCATTTGCGTAACCACTAGTATCGTTATTTGGCCTTCTGTTTTCAAATTTGAACCGTCTCTCTCAAATTTGAACCGTCTCTCTCAAATTTGAGCCAACAATAGCTGGAAATTCTGATTTTACTTGAAAACGAGGGGTTTATATTGGTTGTCAGATAAGCTTTAATTAAAGGCAAGAAAACCACTTTCTCTTGCAATAAGTTTACGTCAGTAAAGTCATACACGCGCATGTGCTTGGCAGTTCGTAAATCCACTGTTCTGAAATAGGGATACTTAGGGGAGGGTACAACTATAAAGTACCTGTGATAAGTAGAGGCCATGTTCGCCACCCTGCATATGAATGATTAAAGTGGCGACACGAGAGATCTGGTTTTATTGTATTTTTTTATATTGTTATCAAAAAGTAAATTTTACTGCTTTATAAGATATATTCTTGACTGATTTATTGAATTATCGGTGTTTGCTATTCCGCATTAGTATTTAATACGGAATATTATTATATTTTTTATAATTAGCATTGTATAATATGACTAAGGAGATTGACAAATCGAAAGAACATAGTTTTAATATTATTTTATGTTAATAGTGTTTAATTTTAATATAATTTTAATGCTGATGCTTTCAGAAGATTATCAAAAATTGCATCCAACTCCTGTCTAATTGTAAAACTGTATTTAATAAAGCTAGGTTATACAACTTTATTTGTCGGGGGAGGGTTTGCATTTCAGATATATGGCACAACCTAAAAAAAAATATATTCAAGAATTGTGATTTGGAGTTATTAATCCCTCCCAAAGAGATAAAAACAACCAATTCAAGTCTAATTCTAACTTTTACTTTAATAAAATTGAATTTTACCCTTCTCATTTGTTTGGAGAGAGAGCAGCATTTCAGGTAAAGGGTACCACCTAAAAAATCACTTCACAAAAATACGTAAAAGTCAGGAAATACATTACGTAAAATACGTAAAATTCAGTAAATACGTTACGTAAATACGTAAAAGTAATTAAATACATTACGTAAATCATAAAATACTTAAAAGTTATTAAATACGTAAAATACGTAAAAGTCAGTAAATACGTTACGTAAATACGTAAAATACGTAAAAGTCAATAAATACGTTACATAAATACGTAAAAGTCAGTAAATACCGTTATTTAAATACGTAAAATACGTAGTAAAAGTCAGATTTCTTATATAAGATGTACACGGGCCCGAAGGCCTCTGTAGATGAGTTTCATGCATATTTTTTGCATATACGCTTTGCATGAAATTATTTTTTTTACAGATTATTTAGATGCATTATTTTTTCTCTTATCACGCCTTTGTGGTGCCCCAGGACAAAAACATAAATATACAAAAGGATTTCATTATTTTACTGCTGTTCTCCGGAATAGTCGAAACAGAAAAAAAAAAATTAATCTTAAGAGTAGATGAGGGTGAACTAATTTTCTTATTAACTAATAATCAGAAAATTACTTGAAAATTTTTGAAATTTTCTTGAAAAAACTGGAATTTACTTGAAAAACTTGAAATTTTTCTTGAAAAATTTCTCAAAAACTTCTTGAAAACAGATAATTTTAAAATAAAATAGCTTCTAAGGAGTTTGATATCAACTGTTCAAAATAAAACACGATATAGTGCTAAAAATTAGCAATACAGTGATAAAACTTTGTGATATACTAATAATTGTCACAATAAAGTGATAAGAAATTAACAAATATTTATGAACATTCATGAACCTCACTTCAAAGAGCTTAGAAAAGATGGAAAATATAATCAGAATTATAAAAAGGCGATAAGACGCTCATTAAAATGCCAAAGACAGTTAAAATGAAAAAAATAACGTTTGAACTGGTTAAGTGGAAAGTGGCTAAGTGACACCAGTGGCTAAGTGACTAACTGGTTAAGTGGCAACACTATATATATGTTATGAAACTAGGAATAATCATGATCCAATTTTTGCTGAAAAAGATCTCCATATGCAGTGAACGAGTTTTGGTAGTGTGGACACCCAAATTCAAGCAAAAGGAAAGTAGTTGGCAACTCAGAAACAACAAAGCCAAAAGTAAGCCACGTGTTACCACAGACCTTAAGAAGGTATTATTTTCCTTTGAAGGTTTAGTTGTCTTCGGGAACCAGCAGATTGTTATTGCTTGATTCTTTACGGACGAAAAATGCTGTTAAACTCAACTTATTAGTTTTGCTCTCAATTTGTTCGAATGGCAACACCGAAAAAATGTGGGTTTTATTGTCGACTAGTCGTAATACTCTTTTCTTTGTCTTGTTCCTAATCTCTACCCCGTCAATTTGCTTTACTACAAGCTGACTAATTCTTCAATTCATAACTTGCCACTAAGTTATAACCTCTTTATACCACTTCACGAAATTAGATTTAGAACTCTCCAATTTAAAAAGGCTCGAAGACAGGTTGCTTCCAAAATAACGTTACGGCTAAAAATGGCCAATTTTTTTAAAACTTCTTTTTGAACTTTGCTGAACTGCGCGTGGGGCTTGTTTATTTCTTGCTTCTCTATAGCAAAGTACAATAGTGCTTTTATCTAAAGTTTCATCTACTGCGTTTACACCTATTTAGGCTACTATAAGCTTATCACAAGGTTAGTTTTTTTCTACCTATATAATTGACTTAATCTGTAACTCTAGAAAAAAAACCATCTATAGGAAACCCGGTTACTAGGAAACCGGGTAACTCTAGAGAAAACCCATTTATAGGAAACCCGGTTACTAGGAAACCCGGTAACTCTAGAGAAAACCCATTTATAGTAAACTCGGTTATTTTGAAATACAAATAAACCTAACGTATAAACCAATTAACATTCCCTGCTAGCTCTGTCAGTAGAGTATGTGACCGATCAGTTTCTTATTCACAAAGTCACAAATTCAAGCCCCTGGGTTTGACTGTTTGTTTTTTTGTTTTTTTTAAACATTGAAGATGCATTCCTTTTGAAAAAACTGACCTTTTTGAAAAAAAATTTTCAAAAGGATTTGAAAAAAATCATTTTAGAAATGCTAGAATAATAAAAATTGGCTTTTCTAATTACCTAAACCCGTTTAGCAAATGCTAGCAGCAAAGCACTTCAAATTTTTCGTTGTGTAGAGGGGTTTTTCTCAAATCATCGAGAAAGAGTGAGCCTTCTATCTGGGACTAAACGAAAATCAGGTCGTCCTCGAATGGAATGGAAAGAGGTCTAAAGGAAGAATTTATAGGAAAATCGGGCTTCACAGGAGGGGGTAAAGAATGAAGCTTTTAATAGGTTGTGTTGGAGGTGGAGTGCGCGCAGCATTATTTTCCAAAGATATCTTGGTACCGCAGTAGATAGTTAGTAGCAGTACTAGTAGTAGTAGTAGTAGTTAGTTGTAGTAGCAGTCACAAAAAAGAGTACTTGTTAATTAAACGAAATATACCCAAGAAGTGAAGCTAGATTAATCCTAATGAAATATGACCTTTAGTTCATATTAAATAAAAAAACAAGTTTTTTTTTTAACTGACAGTAAGGAGCGACATTAACACTTAAAAACAGAAATTACTCTGTATATGTAAGGGGCTGTCCCCTCCTCAACGCCTCGCTCTTTACACTAAAGTTTTTTATTGTTTTAAAAAATAAAGTTGTGAGACAGTAGAGATGACCCTATAACTCCGACAAGAACACCATATATGGGCATAGAGTCATTAGGGAGAACACGTGGTTAATGGGGTCAATGACCTAAATTTCCAAGGTCGATGTTGTTGTTGTTGTTTTGTGCACGCTCTCAGCGAATGTCAAGGTGTCCAGAAATAGGAAACAGTATTTGTTGTTGTTGTTGTAAGTGCACGCTCTCAGCGAATGTCAAGGTGTCCAGAAATAGGAAACAGTATTTGTTGTTGTTGTTGTAAGTGCACGCTCTCAGCGAATGTCAAGGTGTCCAGAAATAGGAAACAGTATTTGTTGTTGTTGTTGTTTTGGACATGCTCGAGGCGAATGTCAAGGTGTCCAGAATTGTTTCCGGGGAAGTTAATTAATGTCTGACAGATGACGTCAAGTTAATTAATGTCTTTGATGTATTTCCAAAGAGAATTGTTTCCGGGCGAATGTTTAGATCACACGTGACAGATGATGTCATGGTTGATTGATTTGACACGAAAGGGGAATTAATTTGTTGTTTCTAAGGAGAATTATTGATTCACGAAAGGGGAAATAATTTGTTGTTTCCAAAGAGAATTGTTTCCGAGCGAATGTCTATTAATGACTTTGGAGTTCTACCAGAATTGTTTCCGAGGTAAAGTTTATAAATAACTGATAAGTGATGGTAAGGTTAATTGTAACTCCGGCGAATGTTTTGATCTTAGAGATGCGCGGGAAAAGGTTTCACAGTAATTTGAAATGTGACAGCGCAGAGATGCCAAAAACAAAAGGAACTCACTGAAATTACGCTTAGGGATTATTTGGGCGAAACCGTTTTAGACATTTTAGGGAATTATTTCGGCGAAACAGTTAGAGACATTTTAAAAGATGATTTTAGAAAAGGTTTTAGAAGAGAATTTGAGGGTGAAACTCTGTGGTCGTTATAATACACAAGTTCCATTTGAACAGTGTCGTGAGGTCCTCTACCCCAAACCCCAAGGGTCCTCATACCCCACCCCAACCCCCAAGGAAGCCCCCGGTCCTAAAAGGTCCCCCCGGCACCCCAAAGGACCACTCGGCCCTCAAGGACCCCCCAGACCCTCAAAGGCCCTCCCCGGGCCCCGTCTTTTGTTGATGCGTGTTGTCTGAAGCCTATGATTTGGGGTGTATGAGTTGCTATTTTTGACTTTTCTGAGTTGGATTTCTTAGTCTTTCATAGGTATGTGTTGTCTGAAACCTATGATTTGGGAAGGATGGTTTGCTATTTTTGACTTTTCTGAGCTTGATTTCTTAGCCTTTCATAGGTGTGTGTTGTCAGAAAATTATGATTTGGGATATGTAGTTTGCAAGTTGGACTTTTCAGAGCTAGGATTCTTAGTCTCTCATAGGCGTTTGCTGTCTGAAACCTATAGTTTGGGATGAATAGTTTGCTATTTTAGGCTTTTATGAGCCAGGTTTTTTAGTACTTCGGGGGCGAAAGTTGTCTGAAACGTATGATTTTGAACATTTAAAGAATTATTTCGAGCTTTTCCGCACTAGATTTCTTCGTCTTTTTTCGGTGTGTGTTTTCCAAAAACTCTGATTTGGGATGAATGGTTTCCTATTTATGAACCTTATGAGTGGTATTTCTTAGCCGTTCATAGGTGAGTGTTGTCTGAAACTTATGATTTCGGATATGTAAATTGCTATTTCCGGCTTTTATTAGCTAGGTTTCTTAGTCTTTCGTTGGTGTGTTTTGTCTGAAACCTATGATTTGGGATGTGTAGTTTGCTATTTTTTGACTTTTCTGAGCTGGATTTCTTAGCCTTTCATAGGTGTTTGTTGTCTGAAACCTATAGTTTGGGATGAGTAGTTTGCTATTTTTTGACTTTTCTGAGCCGGATTTCTTACCCTTTCATAGGTGTATGTTGTCAGGAAATTATGATTTGGAATGTGTAGTTTGCTAGTTGGACTTTTCAGAGCTAGGATTCTTAGTCTCTCATAGGCGTTTGTTGTCTGAAAATTATAGTTTGGGATGAATAGTTTGCTATTTAAGGCTTTTGTGAGCTAGCTTTCCCAGTATTTCGTAGGCGTGTCTTGTCTGAAAATTAGGATTTGAGATACGTAAATTGCTATTTCGGATTTTTCTGAGCTAGATTTCTTAGTCTTTCGTTGGTGTGTGTTTTCTGAAACCTATGATTTGGGATGGGTGGTTTGCTATTTTTGACTTTTCAGAGCTGGATTTCTTAGCCGTTCATAGGTGTGTGTTGTCTGAAACTTATGATTTGGGATATGTAAATTGCTATTTCCGGCTTTTATTAGATAGGTGTCTTAGTCTTTCGTTGGTGTGTCTTGTCTGAAACCTATGATTTGGGATGGGTAATTTGCTATTTTTTGACTTTTCTGAGCTGGATTTCTTAGCCTTTCATAGGTGTTTGTTGTCTGAAACCTATAGTTTGGGATGAGTAGTTTGCTATTTTTGACTTTTCTGAGCTGGATTTCTTACCCTTTCATAGGTGTATGTTGTCAGAAAATTATGATTTGGAATGTGTAGTTCACTAGTTGGACTTTTCAGAGCTAGGATTCTTAGTTTCTCATAGGCGTTTGTTGTCTGAAACCTATAGTTTGGGATGAATAGTTTGCTACTTCAGGCTTTTATGAGCTAGGTTTCTTAGCCTTTCGTAGGTGTGTGTTGTCTGAAACTTATGATTTGGGATATGTAAATTACTATTTCGGGCTTTTCTGAGCTAGATTTCTTAGTCTTTCGTTGGTGTGTATTGTCTGAAACCTATGATTTTGGATGGGTGGTTTGCTATTTTTGACTTTTCTGCGTTGGATTTCTTAGCTTTTCATAGGTGTTTGTTTACTGAAACTTATGATTTGGGATGGTTAATTTGCTATTTCCGGATTTTATTAGCTAGGTTTCTTAGCCTTTCAGAGGTGTGTGTTGTCAGAAAATTATGATTTGGGATGTGTAGATTGCTATTTGGACTTTTCAGAGCTAGGATTCTTAGTCCCTCATAGTTGTTTGTTGTCTGAAACCTATAGTTTGGGATGAGTAGTTTGCTATTTCAGGCTTTTATGAGCTAGGTTTCTTAGCCTTTCGTAGGTGTGTGTTGTCTGAAACTTATGATTTGGGATATGTAAATTACTATTTCGGGCTTTTCTAAGCTAGATTTCTTAGTCTTTTGTTGGTGTGTGTTGTCTGAAACCTATGATTTGCGATGTGTGGGTTGCTATTTTTTGACTTTTCTGAGCTGGATTTCTTAGCCTTTCATAGGTGTGTGTTGACTGAAACCTATGATTTGGGATGAGTGGTTTGCTATTTTTGACTTTTCTGAGCTACATTTCTTAGCCTTTCATAGGTGTGTGTTGTCAGAAAATTATGATTTGGAATGTGTAGGTTGCTTTTTGGACTTTTCAGAAACTTCTAGTTTGGGATGAATAGTTTGCTATTTCAGGCTTTTCTGAGCTAAGGTTTCCTAGTATTTTGTAGGTGAATGTTGTCTGAAACTTATGATTTGGGATATGTAAATTACTATTTCGGGCTTTTCTAAGCTAGATTTCTTAGTCTTTCGTTAGTGTGTCTTGTCTGAAATCTTTTATTTTGGAAGGGTGGATTGCAATTTTTGACTACTCTGGGCTGGAATTCTTAGCCTTTCATAGGCTTGTTTTGACTGAAACCTAGTATTTGGGATGGTTAATTTTCCATTTTTGACTTTTCTGAGCTACGTTTCTTAGCAATTCATAGGTGTGTGTTGTCAGCAAATTATGATTTGGGGTGTGTAGTTTGCTTTTTTGACTTTTCGGAGCTAGGATTCTTAGTCACTAATAGGTGTTTGTTGTCTTAAACTTCTAGTTTGGGGTGAGTAGTTTGCTATTTCAGGCTTTTCAGAGCTAAGGTTTCTTAGTATTTCATAGGTGTGTGTTGTCTGCTGAAACTTATGATTTGGGATATGTAAATTACTATTTCCGACTTTTCATAACCAGATTTCTTAGTCTTTCGTAGGTGTGTGGTGTCTGAAACCTATGATTTGGGATGTGTGGGTTGCTATTTTTTGACTTTTCTGAGCTGGATTCCTAGCCTTTCGTAGGTGTTTGTTGACTGAAACCTATGATTTGGGAATGAGTGGTTTGCTATTTTTGACTTTTCTGAGCGAGATTTCTTAGCCTTTCATAGGTGTGTGCTTTCAGAAAATTATGATTTGGGAGGTATAGTTTGCTTTTTGGACTTTTCAAAGCTTGATTTCTTAGTCCCTCGCAGGTGTTTGTTGTCTGAAACGTCTAGTTTGGGATTAGTACTTGGCTATTTCAGGCTTTTCTGAGCTAAGATTTCTTAATATTTTGTAGATAAATGTTGTCTGAAACTTCTGATTTGGGATATGTGAATTACTATTTCGGGCCTTTTTGAGTTGGATTTCTTAGTCTTTCATAGGTATGTGTTGTCTGAAACCTATGATTTGGGATGGGTGGTTTGCTATTTTTGACTTTTCTGAGCTGGATTTCTTACCCTTTCATAGGTGTGTGTTGTCAGAAAATTATGATTTGGGGTATGTAAATTACTATTTCGGGCTTTTCAGAGCTAGGATTCTTAGTCTCTCATAGACGTTTGTTTTCTGAAACCTATAGTTTGGGATGAATAGTTTGCTATTTTTGACTTTTCTGAGCTGGATTTCTTAGTCTTTCATAGGTGTGTGTTGTCTGAAACTTATAATTTGGGATATGTAAATTACTATTTCGGGCTTTTCTGAGCTAGATTTCTTAGTCTTTCGTTGATGTGTGTTTTCTGAAACCTATGATTTGGGTTGTGTGGGTTTCTATTTTTTGACTTTTCTTAGCTGGATTTCTTAGCCTTTCATAGGCGTGTGTTGACTGAAACCTATGATTTGGGATGTGTGGTTTTCTATTTTTGTCTTTTCTGAGCTAGATTTCTTAGCCTTTCATAGGTGTGTGTTGTCAGAAAATTATGATTTTGGATGTGTAGTTTGCTTTTTGGACTTTTCAGACCTATGATTCTTAGTCTCTCATATGCGTTTGTTGTCTGAAACTTCTAGTTTGGGATGAATAGTTTGTTATTTCAGGCTTTTCTGAGCTAAGGTTTCCTAGTATTTCGTAGGTGAATATTTTCTGAAACTTATGATTTGGGATATGTAAATTACTATTTCGGGCTTTTCTAAGCTAGATTTCTTAGTCTTTCGTTGGTGTGTGTTGTCTGAAACCCATGATTTGGGATGGGTGGATTGCTATTTTTGACTTTTCTGAGCTGGATTTCGTAGCCTTTCATAGGTGTCTGTTGTCTGAAACCTATGATTTGGGATGGTTAATTTGCTATTTTTGACTTTTCTGAGCTAGGTTTCTTAGCCTTTCATAGGTGTGTGCTGTCAGAAAATTATGATTTGGGATTTGTAGTTTTCTTTTTGGACTTTTAAGAGCTAGGATTCTTAGTCCCTCATAGGTGTTTGTTGTCTGAAACCTACAGTTTGGGATGAGTAGTTGGCTATTTCAGGCTTTTCTGAGCTAAGGTTTCTTAGTATTTCGTAGGTGTGTGTTGTCTGAAACTTATGATTTGAGGTATGTAATTTGCTATTTCCGACATGATCAAATCTATTTCCCCAAAATAATATAAAAAGTTTCCACTTCAGTTCAGATTTTTCTCAAAGAGATGAAAAAATTTAAAATACTGTTCCAAATTTTTCAAAGAAGATAAAAAGTTCAAGTTCTCTTCTGAATTTTACCGAAGAACACAATTCAATTCTAATTTCTCCAGAGAAAATAAAAAGCTTCCACTTCAGTTTTAAGTTCACCAAGACATAAAAAATTTAAAGTTTAGTTCAAATTTTTCCGTAGAAGATTGGAAAAGTTATACTATGATTTGTGATTATTTTCCATGAAGATAAAAAGTTTCACTTTAATTCAAAATTTTCTTAAATTCAGTTCAGACTTATCTCAAAGAGATGAAAAAATTTAAAGTACTATTCCAAATTTTTCATAGAAGATAGAAAAGTTCAAGTTCGCTTTTGAATTTTACCAAAGAACACAATTCAATTCTAATTTCTCTAGAGAAAATATGAATCTTTCACTTCAGTTTCAAGTTCACCAAGACATAAAAAATTTAAAGTTTAGTTCAAATTTTTCCGTAGAAGATAGGAAAAGTTATACTATGATTGTGATTATTTTCCATGAATATGAAAAATTTCACTTTAATTCTAAATTTTCTTCAATTCAGTTCCAACTTTTCTCAAAGAGATGAAAAAATTTAAAATATTTCCAAATTTTTCATATAAGATAGAAAAGATCAAGTTCTCTTTTGAATTTTACCAACGAACATAATTCAATTCTAATTTCTCCAGAGAAAATATGAATCTTCGACTTCAGTTTCAAGTTCACCAAGACATAAAAAATTTAAAGTTTAGTTCAAATTTTTCCGTAGAAGATAGGAAAAGTTATACTATGATTGTGATTATTTTCCATGAAGATAAAAAATTTCACTTTAATTCTAAATTTTTTTAAATTCAATTCCAACCTTTCTCAAAGAGATGAAAAAATTTAAAGTTCTGTTCCAAAAATTTTCTCGGAAGAAGATAAGTTCAACTTCGATTCTGAATTTTCTCAATGAAAATGAAATAAGTTATTTATCAAATCTATTTTCCCAAAATAATATAAAAATTTCCACTTCAGTTTCAAGTTCACCAAGACATAAAAAATATAAAGTTCACTTCTAAATTTTTCCGTAGAAGATAGGAAAAGCTATACTATGATTGTGATTATTTTCCATGAAGATAAAAAGTTTCACATTAATTCTAAATTTTCTTAAATTCAATTCCAACCTTTCTCAGAGAGATAAAAAAATTTAAAGTTCTTTTCCAAATATTTTCCCGGAAGAAGAAAAGTTCAACTTCGATTCTGAATTTTCTCAATGAAAATGAAATAAGTTATTGATCAAATATATTTTCCCAAAATAATATAAAATTTCCACTTCAGTTCAGATTTTTTTCTCAAAGAGATGAAGAAATTTAAAGTTCTGTTCCAAATTTTTCATAGAAGATAGGAAAAGTTATACTTTGATCGTGAATATTCAAGTTCTATTCTCAATTTTACCAAAGAACACAATTCAATTCTAATTTTCCCAATAAAAAATTTAAAGTTCAGTTCTAAATTTTTCCGTAGAAGATAGGAAAAGTTATATTATGATTGTGATTATTTCCCATGAACATTAGAAAAAGCCCGAAATAGTAATTTACATATCCCAAATCATAAGTTTCAGACAACATTCGCCTACAAAATACTAGTAAACCTTAGCTCAGAAAAGACTGAAATAGCAAACTATTCATCCCAAACTAGAAGTTTCAGACAACAAACGCCTATGAGAGACTAAGAATCCTAGCTCTGAAAAGTCCAAAAAGCAAACTACACATTCCAAATCATAATTTTCTGACAACACACACCTTTGAAAGGCTAAGAAATCTAGCTCAGAAATGTCAAAAATAGCAACCCACACATCACAAATCATAGGTTTCCGTCAACAAACAACTACGAAAGGTTAAGAAATCCAGCTCAGAAAGTCAAAAAATAGCAACCCACACATCCCAAATCATAGGTTGCAGATACCACAAGTCAACAACAGACTAAGATATCTAGCTCAGAAAAGCCCGAAATAGTAATTTACATATCCCAAATCATAAGTTTCAGTCAACACACACCTACGAAAGGCTTAGAAACCTAGCTCATAAAAGCCTGAAATAGCAAACTACTCATGCCAAACTATAGGTTTCAGACAACAAACACCTATGAGGGACTAAGAATCCTAGCTCTGAAAAGTCCAAATAGCAATCTACACATCCCAAATAA
This sequence comes from Artemia sp. Qi Xiang Cuo, assembly GCF_049724085.1. Classification (NCBI taxonomy): domain Eukaryota; kingdom Metazoa; phylum Arthropoda; class Branchiopoda; order Anostraca; family Artemiidae; genus Artemia; species Artemia sp. Qi Xiang Cuo. Next base: position 70,954,504 of record NC_142802.1, on the reverse strand, counting down.
TATTTTTCTGACAACACACACCTATGAAAGGATAAGAAACCTAGCTAATAAAATCCGGAAATAGCAAATTAACCATCCCAAATCATAAGTTTCAGACAACACACACCTATGAACGGCTAAGAAATCCAACTCAGAAAAGTCAAAAATTGCAAACCAACCATCCCTAATCATATGTTTCAGAAAACACACACCAACGAAAGACTAAGAAATCTAGCTAAAAAAAGTCCGAAATAGCACTTTACATATCCCAAATCATAAGTTTCAGACAACACACACCTACGAAATGCTAGGAAACCTAAAATACCTAAAACCTAGGAATGCTAAAATAGCAAACTACTCATCCCAAACTATAGGTTTCAGACAACAAACACCTATGAAAGGCTAAGAAATCCAGCTCAGAAAAGTCAAAAAATAGCAAACTACACATCCAAAATCATAGGTTTCAGACAAGACACACCAACGAAAGACTAAGACACCTATCTAATAAAAGCCCGAAATAGTAATTTACATATCCGAAATCATAAGTTTCAGACAACACACACCTATGAACGGCTAAGAAATCCAGCTCAGAAAAGTCAAAAATAGCAATCCACCCATCCCAAATCATAGGTTTCAGACAACACACACCAACGAAATACTAAGAAATCTAGCTCAGAAAAGTCCGAAATAGTAATTTATATATCCCAAATCATTAGTTTCAGACAACACACACCTACAAAATACTGGGAAACCTAGCTCATAGGAGCCTTAAATAGCAAACTTTTCATCCCAAACTATAGGTTTCAGATAGCAAACATCTATGAGAGACTAAGAATCCTAGCTCTAAAAAGTCAAACTAGAAAACTACACATTCCAAATCATAATTTTCTGACAACATACACCTATGAAAGGGTAAGAAATCCGGCTCAGAAAAGTCAAAATAGCAAACTACTCATCCCAAACTATAGGTTTCAGACAACAAACACCTATGAAAGGCTAAGAAATCCAGCTCAGAAAAGTCAAAAAATAGCAAACTACACATCCCAAATCATAGGTTTCAGACAAGACACACCAACGAAAGACTAAGAAACCTAGCTAATAAAAGCCGGAAATAGCAATTTACATATCCGAAATCATAAGTTTCAGACAACACACACCTATGAAAGGCTAAGAAATCCAGCTCAGAAAAGTCAAAAATAGCAATCCACCCATCCCAAATCATAGGTTTCAGACAACACACACCAACGAAAGACTAAGAAATCTAGCTCAGAAAAGCCCGAAATAGTAATTTACATATCCCAAATCATAATTTTCTGACAACACACACCTATGAAAGGGTAAGAAATCCAGCTCAGAAAAGTCAAAAATAGCAAACAATCCTTCCCAAATCATAGGTTTCAGACAACACATACCTATGAAAGACTAAGAAATCCAACTCAGAAAAGTCCAAAATAGTAACCCATACACCCCAAATCATAGGTTTCAGACAACACACATCAACGAAAGACGGGGCCCGGGGAGGGCCTTTGAGGGTCTGGGCCGGGCCGGGTGAGGCCGGCCCGGCCTCACCCGAGGGCCGGGCTCACCCGAGGGCCTCCTTGAGGACCGGGTGGTCCTTTGGGGTGCCGGGGGGACCTTTGAGGACCGGGGGCTTCCTTCGGGGTTGGGGTGGGGTATGAGGACCCTTTGGGGTTGGGGTAGAGGACCTCATGACACTGATCCATTGGAACGTGTGTATTATAACGACCACAGTGTTTCACCCTCAAATTCTCTTCTAAAACCTGTTCTAAATGCATCTTTTAAAATGTCTCTAACTGTTTACCCAAAATATTTACCTAAAATTTCTAAAACGGTTTCGCCCAAATAATCCCTAAACGTAATTTCAGTGAGTTCCTTTTGTTTTTGGCATCTCTGCGCTGTCACATTTCAAATTACTGTGAAACCTTTTCCCGCGCATCTCTAAGATCAAAACATTCGCCGGAGTTACAATTAACCTTACCATCACTTATCAGTTATTTATAAACTTTACCTCGGAAACAATTCTGGTAGAACTCCAAAGTCATTAATAGACATTCACTCGGAAACAATTCTCTTTGGAAACAACAAATTAATTCCCCTTTCGTGAATCAATAATTTTCCTTAGAAACAACAAATTAATTCCCCTTTCGTGTCAAATCAATCAACCATGACATCATCTGTCACGTGTGATCTAAACATTCGCCCGGAAACAATTCTTTTTGGAAATACATCAAAGACATTAATTAACTTGACGTCATCTGTCAGACATTAATTAACTTCCCCGGAAACAATTCTGGACACCTTGATATTCGCCTCGAGCATGTCCAAAACAACAACAACAACAAATACTGTTTCCTATTTCTGGACACCTTGACATTCGCTGAGAGCGTGCACTTACAACAACAACAACAAATACTGTTTCCTATTTCTGGACACCTTGACATTCGCTGAGAGCGTGCACTTACAACAACAACAACAAATACTGTTTCCTATTTTTGGACACCTTGACATTCGCTGAGAGCGTGCACAAAACAACAACAACAACAAATACTGTTTCCTATTTCTGGACAGCTTGACATTCGCTGAGAGCGTGCACAAAACAACAACAACAACATCGACCTTGGAAATTTAGGTCATTGACCCCATTAACCACGTGTTCTCCCTAATGACTCTATGCCCATATATGGTGTTCTCGTCGGAGTTATAGGGTCATCTCTACTTGAGACAGAGTCAAACTTTAGCATAAAGAGCGAAGCATTGAGGAAACGACAGCCCCCCTCATATACGGAACAATTTCTGTTCGTTTTAAGTTTTAATTTCGCTCCTTACTTTCAGTTAAAGAAGGCTTGTTTTCTTGTTTAATTTCTGAACGTTTTTGAATTAATGCAGGTTTTGATTTTGGCTCACCGTACATGAATAATTAAAACGGAATTTGTGTATTGATTTTACTTTTTAAGGCTAAATGGCTTTCTCGAAAGTTGTTTAATTTTATTTACGAACGTTTTTATTAGTAATAAATATAAGTAACTTACGAATTGACTTACATAACGAACTACTATATTCGTATATTTTATTATGTTTATTAGGGGATTCGCCCCTCAGTCAATACCTCAATCTTTATGCTAAAGTTCGAATCTATTTCCAATTCTTTAAGAATGACCCTTTAATCACAAAGGCCGTTAATTATAATGGATGGCTCTTATGAAAGTACTAAAAAAGCTTTAGCGTAAAGAGCGAGTTATTGACTAGAGGGCAAATGCAAGCATATAAGCAATAGTTTCTGTTCGATTTAAGTTTTGATGTTGAAAAGTTTTCAGTTGAAAATTTTTTCAGTTGAAAACTTTTCTGATCGTTTTTTAAATAATGCATGGAAATTCGGCGGCCCCTTCATAGCAATGTCCCTTCCCCCATTAAAACTCTCTCCATGGAAAGATCCTTCCACGTAACACCCGTCCTCCCCCCTACTATAAAAATCCCCCCTGAAAACGTCTATATACTTTCCAATAACCAATACTATCTGTAAATATTGGGCAAAGTTCATAACTTGCAGCCCTTTCGCCGGGGACTCTGGGGGATTATATCATCCTCAAAGACATAGTTATTATATTTTTTGACCATGCTGAACAAAATGGATATCTCAAATTTTGGATCGGGTGACTTTGAAAAAAAGTCAACGTAGGAAGGGGCCTAGTTGCCCTCCATTTTTTGGTCACTCAAAAATGGCCCTAGAAATTTTAATTTCCGTTTAATGAGCCTTCTCGCGATATTCTAGGACCACTGGGTCGATACAATCACCCCTGGGAAAAAACAAATAAACAAAAAATAATTAAACACGCATCCGTGATCTTTCTTCTGGCAAAAAAAATACAAAATTCTACATTTTTGCAGATAGGAGCTTAAAACCTCTATAGTAGGATTCTCTAGTACGCTGAATCTGATGGTGTGATTTTCATTAAGATTCTATGACTTTTAAGGGATGTGTTGCCCTTTTTTTGAAAACAAGGCAAATTTTCTCAGGCTGGGTACGACTAAACTTAATGAAATTAATATATTGGAAATCAGCATAAAAATCTGATTCTTTTGATGTATCTATTGGTATCAAAATTCCGCTTTTAGAGTTTCGGTTACTATTGAGCCGGGGCACTCCTTAATTACAGTTCGTTACCACGAACTGTTTGATAAAAATAGAATCTGGGCAATGTATTTGCACATTAGGGAGGTGGTGAGGGTAAAGTATTTAGACAGCGCTCCTAACATAACCTAAACTAACCTAACGTAACCTAACCCAAAACTAACTCCCGCCCCCTTGATGGGCAAATATATAGCCTAAATTATACAAGTGCAATGCATTCTATCACCCGTCAATTGTCTTTGTTGCTATGAAACCGGATTTCTGATATCTAACCTAAGCGTAATCCTTGAGTATGTTTTGTTTAATTAACAAGTACCCAAAAAAAGTATGCCAAATATATTTTTTCTTCATATTTGTCCCCCGATAAGATCTGCTACTCTTAATATATTTCGTAGCTACTTCTAAACTTCTCTGATAAGAGAAATTTTAAGTTAGTTTCAAATGAACGTCACTACTTAAAATTGCTTTTTTTTCTTTTTTAATTCCTTTTTTATTGTATTGAATAGCGTGCGGAGGCTATTGATTTCCCTCTTTTCCATAGCAAACTGCAATAGCACTTTCGGTCCCCCGTAATAAATTTCTCTGTGATAAATTCAGAGTCTACAAAAAACCCCTCTTGGATGCTCTTTTCCAGGAAAAGAAAGAAATATATATCTTCTTTCTAAAAAGAGAGGCAAGGAAAATAAATCTGCAAAATGCTGCAGTAAATCAGCAATCTCAGAGTTTTTGTGGTGGTTCAAAAAATAACCTCGAACTCTCATTGGCTGATAAAAGTTCGATCGAACTTTGGTGACACTTTTATAGTTCCCGTGGTTGCTTTGAAATTAGAGACTAAAAAATTATAATTTATATATGCACACTTGGCAACATCTTTGAAACATAAATCAAGCAGGCAAAGTTTTTTTGAACTTTTTTTGCAATTAAAAGAGCTTGAAGAGGATATCCTTTTATTCCAGAGCTAATTAGTGGAATGTAAGCATTAGATTTTATGTTAGAATTTGGCTAAAAAAAATTCTATGTCCTAATATTTTATGATTTTATGAGGATATAAAATAATTTAAAAGAAGCATATAAGGACAAGAAATGTAGAAAAAAGGTCATTTCTTAAAATTATGCAAATCTTCATATCTCTTAATGAGTAACTCTAAGATTGATATATTTTGCATATTCAGAATCTCTAAGGATAATAAATTTTGCTGTTACATAAGTTGTTATCGAAACTTTTTTAGAGTTTCGATTTCTATTGGCAAGGATTACTCTTTACTTACAGTTTGTTACTGGGGGCTACTTATCCCTCCGTCAACTCTCGTTTTTTATATTAAATTTTAATATTTGGAACACAATGCTCGAGAATGATATTCATCCCTGAAACATGCACCCCTCCAATATTTATTAGGAGTTTGGGGGTCGGAATATCAGAAATTATGTATAGGATCATGATTTGTACGGCTTAAAGGCGAAAGCATTGAGCGAACCTGTTTTATAAGGATCCCCCCCCCCTCAAGGTTCCAGTATGGAGGTGACGTCCCATGGGGTACAAGAAGACATTGGACACTGTATATTAATAGGAAAGGAGAAATACCGTTATTTAAACTTGATTAAAACAAACCTCGTGGTAGGTCTCCCCCACAGGAATTTTCGGGGATCATTGCACACACAGGAATCATGCCCCCACAGGAATCATGCCCCCACATATTTTCACTTCTATACTGTTGACATATGAATATAATCGTTTATGCAATATAAAAAATGATTGTCATACTGGGAGGGGCTCTATCACCCCCAGACCAATATAAAAGTTGTAGACCAAAAACATTCCTGAGAATCAAGAGGGGTTAGAGATCAGTTTTGTCTTTGCTTTTTGGCACCGTTTGGCCTAGAATTGTCGTGCCATGCCGCAAAATGACAGAAAAAAACTGCTTCGCTTCTTTGAAAAGAAAAAAAATTCTATTAATTAAAAAGGTCAGTCAAACCCTCCAATTTTTCTTTCAAATGAGCCTTCTACTGATATTCTAGAACCATTGGTTTGATGCGATAACCCCTAGGGAAAAAAAACAAATAAAAAACAAACAAATAAACACGTGCTCATGACTACCCTTCTTGAAAAAATACAAAATTTCAGATTTTTTAAGTAAGGACTATATATTTTACAATATATGCTGGATTCGAGGCGCAAGGGGTCTCTGGGTCTCTTATATGCTGGATTCGATGGCGCAAGTTCCATAAAAATCTTTTGCACTTTTTGTGCTGCTTTTCTTTTTAGAAAATTGGTCACATTTTTACAGGCTCATAATTTTGACGAATAATTTTAAATTATTATATTTTATATATTCAGAATTACCATACAAAGCAAATTCTTTTTGTGTATATATTGTTATCAAAACTTTTTAGAGTTTTTATTACTATTAGCCCATGTCGCTCCTTATTGACAGTTCGTTGACATAAACTGTGTAATACGAAAGATTAATTAAACATAAAGCCCAATTTTTCCATTTAAACGTCGATCAAGGCCTGGTGTCACCTACCTCCCCTTGGGGTAAGTTTCCTAACTCTGCTCATAAATACACCTCCCCCCCCTTCAACTCTCCACCTTTTGTGCCGGTTAGAATATGATTCAAGTATTTTATGTTAAAACAGAAAACATTTGTCTGCGCTTCAATAGATTTGTTTTGACATTAATTAAAAAAAAATTTTTCCACAAAATTAGTTGTTCAAAGAAAAGTAAAGAACTCCATTAAACAAAAATGAGCAAAAATAAAATCAAATAATCTACGAAGCGTGAAACTACCGCAAATCAGCAATGATAAATAAATGAAACCCGAAACGAACAGAAACTACAATAAATAACCGAGTCAAACTCAAAACGAGCAGAAATAAACAAAAGTTGGGCTCAAAGCCCCTATGCCTTCCCAAGGCCAGAACATAATTTGCACTTTACATGATACAAATATAAATGTTCTTACTTTTATAACTTTAATAAATCAAATAATATTAACATTTTGATTACTAAATATCAATATATGTATATTAAACTGACAATGCACATTCATTTGTATTTTTTTCAGTAAAGTGCAAATTATGTGGAAGGGGTGTTAGTTGCCTTCTAATCACTTTCGACTATTAAAAAGGGCACACGCCACTCCAATTTCCAATTGAATCAGCCCTTTCCGAAGTTTCTATGACAACTTCTTCGATACGAAGTGCCCTGCTCTAAAGTAAAAAAATAATAAATAATTCATAGTGCCAACATCGTTCCTATATGCCCTCAGGGCATTACTTAAAACCCTTGCCCCGAGGGTTGTGGGGGAGTGTCCTCCTCAAAAACATATTTTCTATCTGGAAATCAACTACGCTGAACAAAATGGCTATCTCAAAATTTTGATTCGATGCGTTTGGGAGAATGGTGGGCGTGGGGGGGCTAGTTGCCCTCCAATCACTTTCGATGATTAAAAAGGGCACTAGCCACCCCAATTTTCAATCGAAGGATTCCTTTTCAAAGGTTTTATGACAACTTCTTCAAAATGAAGTGCCCGGGTATGGAGGAAAAAAAAATAATACATTGTGCCCACATCGTTCCTTACTTAGGCAGCGCTATCGCGCTGCCTATGATATTGAAGTTAATGGTGTGATTTTCATTAAGATTACTTGCCTTTTTGTGTGATCCCCTGTTTTTCAAAAATAAAGCAGATTTTCGCAGGCTCGAACCTTTGAATTGACAACATTAAACTTCATGAGTTTTATAGTTTTAGCCTCAGTATAAAATTCATTATTGTCAAAAGTCCCTCTTTAAGAGTTTCGGTTGCCATGAGCCCGATTCGCTTCTGAAATGTAGTTCATTACCACGAACTATTTGATGATATAGCATTTGGGTCCGGCTTATATCCCACCCCCTCCTGAAAATTCCCCCGGAAAAAAATCCCTCCGTGAAAAATTTCCCCTGTATGTGAAAGTGAGCTGCCAAACAGAAAGTAAACCAAAGTAAAAATAATGAAGAAAATATGAATTATGGAACAGTCTTCCTATATTCCAAATATAGGCAGAATGTGTCGCGTAGGATATCCTATAGCTATTATTTTTATGCTGTTATTACATTTTTGTTCTTGTGTTTCTGCAGAACCACTTTCACTGATAAATTTTAAATTTACAGTCATAAAGCCCTTGACCAAGGGGACAAATGTACAAGATATTATTCAAATGAATGATCACTTTGAAATTGGTCCTCCTCTAAAGAAGAGGGCCCCAAAAAAGGTCTGATTTTTTTCGATTCGGCCTAAAACTTATATGAAACCTTGGACTAAGGGGACCACAATGCAGAAGAAAAATATACAAAAACATTTCTTCCCCTCAAAATGTGTAAAATTTTATCTTCGTGAGTAGTTATGATAAAATACTCACTGGTTAAAAAAAAAAAAAAAAAAAAAAAAAAAAAAAAAAAAAGCCCGCTTGTGAAGTAAAAATAAAGCTAGACTAGCACCTCGCAAAGTGTTTTTTCTTATCTCCAAGAGAGGAAATGGAATAGCCAAAACAAACAAGCATGTGCAGACAGGGAAAAAAGAACCACCTTTGACTAGTTTTTTTTAGAAAATGTCACAACAAATAGAGAATGTTGAGCAGTGCCAGGAAAAAAGAGCAAATTTACTGATTGAATCCAAATGGCGCGTTTGAAAAAACGGAGATGTTTGCTCGAATATCTTCCACAGATTTTAGTCCTAATCTATTTTATCGATAGCATATGTAGTATTCAGAAACAATTTTGAATAAGTCGACTAAGACATTAATATACACCAAATTGTAACTTGTCTTCAGGCCCAAAAATGAAACGGCTTAGCTTATACTTTTTCAAAAAATAAATTTAAAAACTGGAATAGATTTTGCTTGTGGAAGTTAGTCCATGGGATTAGTCTCCAGAGGCACATTTACTTAAATAATGGTCAAAAAAGATCAAAAGATGGTCTTTTATGATCGTATGTTTCTCCTCCATTTTGTTTTCCATTTTTTTCTATTTTACACTTTCTTATCTATATTTTTCTCTCTTTTTTTTTATTTGTATGTCTAGAGGCATATAAACAGCCTCATAGATATAAATTTTATATGAAAATAAATCTTCATTATTAATCTTATTATCTTGAAACACATGGAAAAGACCTCTGCTTTATGTTATTTTAAACTCCGAATTTAAGACATATGTTGATTTACGGCTCGGAACTAGAGACACTTAAAATTAAATTTCCAGCAAATCGAATCAGACTTCTTAGCTGCCAACTATAATAATAATAATAATAATAATAATAATCTGCATTTATAAACCTTTTAAAGCCATATACAAAGAAGACAAATACTAAAGAAAAATTAAACTCCATTTGACATTTTCCCTTGAATACAAAATTTCCTACTGCCACAATATAACGGGGAGACTCAGACCTCATTAAACCACGAAACAACCTATCTTCCCCTTCTTGGATAATTCATCCCCTTAAATGAGAAAGCTGCTTACACCGGAGGAGGAAATGGTCCAACCCATAATAATTTTTCCCACATCTCAAGCAACTACACCCGGCCTCCGGACCTTCCCTCATTTTCTTTACAAACTTTACTATAAATTGGAAAACAATTAGCTCGAATCTGAATCCAAATCCTCAGATATTTAATAGGCAACCCCAGCTTGAAATAAAACTCCTGTCCAAATTTTTTTTTACTTCTCTATACAAAGTAAGACTCGGAGATTTATCCACAGCTGCTTACCATAGTTGCACTTCTTGGTCTTCAAGTTTTGCACTAAATTCCTTGAAGAACTTTTTCATGATCTTCTGGCCCTTTTCCTTTCTCCTTTTCTCCCACGAACTTAAAAATCCATTCTCATCTAATATCCTTTTGATTTGTGCTGTCCACGATGGAGAAGGAGAAGGAGAACACTGAAGGAGAAGATCTTCATATGCTACTCGAGCAAATCTATTCTGGGGAAGTTTAAGGAGTCTTAAGCAAAATTTGATCAGTTTGGTGTATCTTTTCAATCTCAGGTTAAATATACCAAGATCACCTTTTAATACTAACGTATGTGTTGTATGTATTCTGTAAGCCAAAAACTCGCTTATATTATTGAAGTTGAAGGGTTTCTGGTTGCTTTGCCGGCTGATACCCCCATATTTCTGATCCTTAATTTAGGATAGGCATATTTTAGTATTAAATATATATTTGTGGAGGCTTAATTCACCTATTTCTGATGTTAGTGTTCTTCTATATATTCCAAATAATGCATTTCTTCCTTTCTGTGCCATTGTTGTAATATGACTTGTACATTTTCCATTTCGACAAAGGATGAAACCTAAATATTTAGCTTTTTCCAACACTTCCAGCATTTTTCCATTCAATAAAAATGGTGGTACTAATTCCAAGGTTTTTTAGCTAAAAATCATGATTTGGGATTTCGTGACATTTGTCTCTGGTTTTTTCTCTTGCAAACATTTTTCAAGAAGATTCAAGAGAGTATGTAAGTCATTCTTTGTCTTTGCCAGTAATATAAAGTCGTCTGCAAATAGTAGCACTGACATATTCAGATTTCCCAGTCGGAGAGTAGGTGCCCATCGTTGTCAGAAATAAGGAACAATATCATTAATAAACATAGCAAATAATTTTGGCGAAAGGGTACTTCCTTGGGGTACGCCCTTTTTCGAGAAAAATGGCAGAGATATTCCCTTCCTAACAACTTTCACAAAACTTTTACTCAATGAATACATAGATAATAGAATTTGTATAAAAGGGATTGGTAGGCCTAGATTTGGCAAAACACTAAACAATAAAACATGTTAAAACAGTTCAATTAAAACCACATATAACTTTCCTTTACCTTTACAGTATTTTTCTACAAGAGCATTAATAACAAAAACTCTATCAACTGTATAAAAGTCTGGTCTGAACCCACCTTGTTGTTCTTGCAAGATTTTTTTCTCTTCTATCCGCATTCCCAGCCTTTTATCTATAATTTTTTCTAAAACTTTTCCAGCACTGTTTAGTAGGCTTATTGGTCTATAGTTATTATGTGTAGCGGGATTATCTTTCTTATAAAGTGGGAAAATAAGCGAGGTTTTCGAGGTCATTGGCCACTCCTTCTTTAAAATTACGAGGTTAAATAATGAGGCCAAAAAAGGTAAAAGAACAGTTCTGAATGCTTTGAAGATCTTCATAGGAATTGGTGATTGGGTTGCATAACACGTAATCTTCCTGGTTCAGAGGGAATGATGCTCCTTCACGGTTATCTAGACCTAATGCCTCCTGGAGTTGTATGTTGCTATCCTGGGTATGTTCTTGTAGTTGTTTGAAGTAATCAGGCCAAGTTTCGGGGGCAGGCACATCTGGCTGTAGGTCTTTTAGCCTATCTCTTTTTAACATTTTCCAGAACTCCTTACTGTTTTTTCTTTTCTTTTATAATTTTCCCTTTTCCTTTTTATTAATTTTGTGGGCTCGGTACTCTTGCATCATGCGAGCCTCTCGGGTTAACTACTATAGAGTAGGCAATGATAAAACCCGTTTTTGACGTGTTAACCGCTATAGAGTAGGCAATGATAGCGTGGTTTTCATTGCGTATACGATATTAAACTGTGGTTTTTGGGGGTTTATGGGGGGGGGGGTAGGTACCTAGTTTAGGTTAGGTTACGTATTTAATATATGCTATGCTTTACCCCCCCCGCCATCCCCCCTAATGTGCAAATACATAGCCCAAATTTGTCTCTAAACTATTATATATTCATTTTATTTTATTTATTTCATTAGCATTAACCGAACTTGACTTTTAAGAAAGGCCCACATAATGCAAGAGTACCGTGTGCTCCTTACGTGTTAAACGGTATCTTGTTATCGCCTCGATCATTGATTCATCATCCAGTGCATTCTTTACATTGTGTAATATTTTATCCAGATTATCGCTGCTGATTTATATTCTTCGTCATATAAACTATCTTTCTTTTTCTGGGCTGGTTTCACTGATGCCAGTGATTCGCTTAATCTTTGTGATAACCTATTCGCTAGTGTTTCTGGCCTCATACTTCAGATGATCTTCTTTCTTGGTTCTTCTTTCTTCTCTCTATTTCTTTCGCTATGGGGTCATTAATTAATTTCTCATGGACCAGTACCCATTGTTCATGTGACCAATTACAATTTATTCTAGGGGGTAAAATTGCTAGTTCCCTTTTTCCTCGTTTCTTATTCGCTTGCCTGTCCTCATTTCTCCTTTCAACCGAACAATATTCCCTTCTAAAAATAATATACACTACTTTAACTGGAAAGTCGTCCGATCCTGTTCGATGCATCACTTTAACATTCAGGGATTCAGTTTCGAGCCCAGTATCAACTAATATATAATCAATTAAACTAAAGCAAGGTCCAGAAACACAAGTGTACTCATCCAAGCTTTCATCCTCACCAAATCTCCCATTACCAATTGCCAATCCAGAACCTCCACGCAGTACAAGCAGCTTCCTCCCACATGAGTTAACTCTCCTTTTTCGATCTTGGCTCTTTCGTGGTATGAAATACATTGAAGGAATAACATCTGCACCAGGGTCATCCTCATCATCTGAAACAAAATTCATATTTAGCTGTGGTTGTTTAGCAGTGTAAGCGTTTAAATCGCCTATTAATAACACTGGATCTCCATTATACCGCGATCTAATAAGAATCTTTTCTTCCTCTAGTATTGACAAAGTATCCTTTTCACAATATGAACAATTCTCTGGTGAAATATAAACACACCCCAATATAAACCAATTCCCCAATAAGTTCAAATGTAACCATATCAAATTCTCAGACTTGCTTGGCAGAGGACATAAACTGGAAAAATCCTGTTGCTTAACTAGCACTATTATTCCTCCATAATTCCTGGAATTCCTTGGTGTCTTCTATCTACACGAAAAGCAACATAACCAAACACTGACATTTCCTCTTCTGGCCGTAACCATGTTTCAACTAAGCAACTTATTTGTGAATCCAAAAATGAACTATTTAAACGCACATCTCTTTTACTACTTAAACCCTGTACATTCCACGTAATAGCTTATAGTTTCTTTAAATGGCTATCTCCCTATCCTACGAAAAATAGTGGTCGCTCTGCTGGAGTTGGGCATATTTTTTAGGACTACGGCTTTTTTGTTTCTTTTCCGGTTTTGGTCCTTTGTTTGGTCTTAGATTTTTTCGATCCTGCTTATGATCGTCGCTTGGGCTTATAATTATGTCCGGACCCCTTTTCCCTTTAGACTGATCACTTTTTGTGTGGCTTCCAATAGGAGTGTTAGGGTCTAGTACTACAACCGGCTTCTCTATGACCGTTGTATCTGAATCGCTGTTTGAGATGCTTTCAATTTAGGGATCTGAATCGCGATCGCTAGAGGGGGATTGCACATAATACTTTCTCGGGATACGGTTTTTCGTGCTGCTATCTTTGCTATGAGCTTGGTTCTCCATAGTTGGCTCCGCTATTTCCACCACTGTTTTTCTTTCAAAGTCATAAACGAACATCTGATTGTCTATGCATAATTTAGTTCCGCGCAGTTTCACAACTCTCTTTTCGCTTATAGCTTGGGATAAGATAGGTCTTAGGGCCGTTCGAGCCTCGCGTTCTTCTGGCGTATAATCTGCCGCTACTGATATTTCCTTTCGGTTGAAAAGTTTCGCAATTCTCAACAAAGTGTCTCGTGTAACTTTGGAATTGAACTGTACTAAAATAGGGTGTGGGCTTTGTGGTCCCCTTAAACGAATAGCATCCCTGAATTCCCATTTTGACCTTTTAAGCTTGGAACAATATCACAGATCAGCGCAATTATATCATCTAATAGGCTTGTATTCGACATAAGGGGCTGGGGAAAACTATAAAACATCAAATTTGTCCGCTTCATTTCTTTCTCCAGCCGCATATTTCTCTTACAGGATACTTCCAGCTCTGCTCGAATGGTTGTCAATCCTTGAGCTCTCTTCGTTTCCTTAATATTAAACTCTTTTATTTTAGCTTCAATACTTGCTAGGCTTAGTTTTACGTCATCGATACTCTTCGACAGGCTAGGGGTTTCGAACACTGCCTTTTTTATCTCTTCAAGCGCAGATGCTATAGACTGTCCTTCCATTCTTTTTCTATTATAAAAATATTTTTTTTTAGCTTAACTATCTACAAAACATGAAATGGAGACTTCTTTGCAATGGGGGCTACTTCGTAAACTTGTACGGCCTCCCAGTCTCAAACAGCGCAGAGGGTAGATTAATATTCGTCAATCTTCTTTTCAATCCAATACCACAATCAATAGGAATAGTCCACCATAGGATCTTGTCAAACAGGTTTATAACTCTTTTATCCAGAGTATCACTATTAATTTTATTTCACCTCTACACGGAATGAATCGCAACTATATTTGGCCAAATAAGATAAAGTATTATCCCATATCAACAGTTAAGGGGATTTGTCTCAATTTTTTTTACTTGTCGGGGATGACTTCCAGCTAACCAATCAGGTCGTTTAAAATTTTTACTCTTACTTGGTATCATTAAATATAACTAATATAATTCATTAATTATAATCATTAATTATAATGTAATTCATTATTAATAATCTTGGCAATCATAAATTATAATTTAGAATTTATTTTACATTTTATCAAATTAATTTCCTAATCTATTTTAGGAAATTTAAGCGTTAAAAAATCTAAATGGGCGTAAAATTATATTCTTACGGGGAAGAGACATTCCAAAATAGGATACGGTCATGATGAAAATTCCCCCGTCAAATTCAACATGTCTAAACAAGAAACGGTCAAAACACAGCAATTTTTTTTTTTAAGTCGTTTTTTTTCAGCAATATAGTATAGTAAAGAAATATGTGTTTCAGGTCTCTTCCAATCGCCACTGTTTTCATCGTTACCTTTATCGGGCTTTCCATTACCCATTTCACTGTCACTTGGATCCAATCAAATAAACTGTCCTACAGGGTCCTCAAACTCAAGGCCGCAAAGTGCTGCAAGTGGAAAAAATGAACGAAATCCTTCGCCACAACCTTCAGTTAGGTCAAGCCCACCGTCACCAGTTTTGTCTATTCATGGCAGCGGAGCACCTCAGAGCCAAGGTAATTTTTAATTATAGTAATATTAGTAATTATAGTAATAATAGTAATTATTATTACTATTTTTACTCACTATTTTAATTGCTATTTTGATTTAATTACTGTTTTAGATTACTATTTAATTACTATTATTTGTCTCTTTAACTTTTTTCTCTCCACTCACGATTATTCTGTCATATATTTTTCAGACTAGAGGCAATTACTTAGAAATTGACTTTTGTGGGGGGGTGTATTTTAAATATGCCTTAATTAAAAAAAAATCAAAAAAATAAAGAAGGTGAATTACATTGGAAAATATTAAAAAGTAGTCAAAGAGCTGTTCAGACGAAAGATTTCACAAAAGAAAAACATTTGGCTTCCATTTATATGTGAGTACCAGGAAAAATGTTGCCCGCTTCCCCCAAACACAAAATTTAAAGTTCCTGTAATTTTCTTCCCCCCAAAAAAACTTTTCTTAAGAGTTCCAACTCGACTCCCCAGCCGTGAGACCAAACATGATTTACTTACAAACCCAAGTATAAAATTTTTCACCCAATGAAGCCTGCAGACTGTATCCAATCTCTGCAATAATAAATACTCGCTTGACTCCAGGCTTCAGGCAAAAAGAAAACAACGTACACTCTGCTGGAAGCATCCGAATGCCTACCAGCTTTGATTGTAAAATAACTCCGGCGAAAAGTTCGCCTCGGTTATCTCCTGCGTAGCATCACAGGGTTGTTTTTAGATTAGTCATTGGCTAGGTATTACGGACCCTTACTAAACACATGAAGTAAAATGATGGGGACTAACTTTGTGATGCTGATGGTTCTACGACCGAAGATTATATTTATTAGACTATATACATCTTTTGTGATATTCGATTACCAAGGCTGTATCCAGAGGGTGGGGTAAGAGGTTTGAACAACTCTCCCCGTAATGTTTGTCTGACTCTTAAAAACGTAACAAAAAGAACGAATTTTTAAAGTGTTTTTTAAAGTTTTTTTTGTAACCCCACGCCCAATCAAAATCCTGGACACGGACCAGCTGACTACCTATTCGCTGTTCTTTACTCTCTTTTATATTTTTACAAGTATACCATGGTCTACCAATTAGTTAGCCCTTAGGAAAAACTAGGGCTAATTAAAATGGGAGGGAAACAGTCCGTATCGACACGGCACAGTTACCTTGAAAACATAGGTATCCAGTACCTTGATAATGGGGCACTAAAAAAAGGATCGCAGAAAAACTTTCATGCTTCATTTCGATGATATTACTCTTTTTTCACGCGTTTTAGTTATATCAATACAAAACTATTGATATCTGCTTTGTGAAGTCGCTTTGTGAAGATATCTTCACAAAGCGACATCTTAATGAGATATCTTCATTAAGTATATATTATTATTAAGCATAATATAGATTTAATAATAATCAGCGTTTTTCTTTAGTATCTCTTCTCAACAGCGTATCCGATATAGGCCGGAATAACAGCTTCTTTGTGAAGATATCTTCACAAAGAAGCTGTTATTCTGGCCTATTTCGGATACGCTGTTGAGAAGAGATACTAAAGAAAAACGCTGATTATCATTAAATCTATATTATGCTTAATAATAATATATACTTAATAATAATACTTAATGTACTTAATAATAACACAAATGATTAGATTAAAGAAGAATAAATACAAAGATTGGAATTCATTTGGACAAATATTGGAGAAGAAGGTAACCTCGTGATTGTGCGTCATCAAAGTTTTTGACGAGCTTTTGACAAATTTCTTATGACTACTGATACTACAAAGGTCGAGTCTTTGGCAGCTTCCTTTTTTATCACACGTTTATTGTACTTTCAGTGTATAACTGACTTCCACTAATTTATCATTTATTTTACATTATTATATTATCTATGACCTTCTCCCGTATTCCTGACAGTTTATCAATTCCTTTCTTGTGTAAATGAGGTTGGTTCGGACTGATAGGAATTTTTGTAGGAAGCATATTGTCTTTGAAAGGTTACCGTTCAAGTTGGAAGAATGTCTTGCTCCCGGTTCGTCTTTTCAGGTCAGATCTTCGGAACAGAAGTTCACAAATAAATTGTTAACTGCCCGATCAATTATCAGTCCTTCACCGTATTTTTTTCAGCAGTCGCATTACTTTGTTTAATTCTCAAAATACTATCTGTTGAACATGAAGTTTTTTATTCTCTATTTCAGAGGTTAAGAAAAACAGTTCAACATAACATACAGCAGATAAAACATTTGACAGAAGTCTGAGTGAACAGTGTTTCCACTTTTCTTTTCGAACGATCTGTAAAACCTCGACGGTTTTCAGTAGAAAATCAGTAGGTGGTTCTCTACCTAAGAGACATCTGCTGACTTTTATACCATTAATAGCTTTGATGTCTTTATTTTTTTGTCACGAGATGGACCGGGAACTCGAAAGATCTCCGGGAGAAACGCAGAAGTGGAAACAGTAATCCCCATCTACGTAATGAAAAGAAAAATCGTTTCTTCCGGTGATTTACAGCGGGGAAATACGAACAATAGATCCTACCTAGCTACATCAGAAGTTACTTATGACTTGAAATGGTAGCAGCGTCAAGGACGCCCTTCTGGTAAACACTACCTCCTCTGTCTGATCCCACCTAAAGCTTGGATTAGTGTTCTTTTATATAGATTGATCTTGAACTTTATTTTGTATATTGACTTAACTTTGTGCGTTTTTTTATAGTCTATAATTAAATCAAATAATTAATTTTCAATCAATATCTTAAGATAAATTGCTTCTCTTTTTACTGTTTATTAGATAATGCATAAGTAAAACAATAACATTTTTCAACTTTTCAAACTCAAGTAATTTATATTAATCTTGAATCCTTAAGGCGAAATTATTAGCAAAGGAGATTTATTACCGAAATGTCAACTGAGCAATTGAAACAGGAACTGAAAAAAATAATTAAGTTACAATGGCAGCCATTGTTTTCTGAAAAGTCATATTTTGCAGGAGCAAAATTATTAGTGGGTCTAATTAATGTTTTTGTCTTCAGCATAGTATGTTTTATAGCCTCGCTTAAAAATAATTATTGTGCACTGTTAATTAAGGTAATATTACATATAATGCTGAAGAGTGCAAAGCGAAGATACCATAAAAATTTGATGAAATATTGATTGAACTGTTCATATTTTAAATTAGTTAATAATAATATCATTTGTCTATTGTGACAAACCATCTGATGGTGACATAACCATCGCGTTTTAGACTTTTGGAAAATATATCCGTTGAATTGACACACACACACACACACACACACTATATATATATATATATATATATATATATATATATATATATATATATATATATATATATATATATATATATATATATATATATATATATATATATATATATATATATATATATATATATATATATATATATATATATATATATATATATATATATATATATATATATATATATATATATATATTTTATATATATATATATATATATATATATATATATCAATTCAACGGATATATTTTCCAAAAGTATAACACTGCGGTGGTTGAAAAAGAAGGAATTAAAAGAAATGGGAACTTCCTGGGAGGATATAATGGAGCTTTAAATAGATTGGGATGGAGGGGGAGCGTGCGTAGCTGTGTTGGCCTCATGCTGCGGTGATTTGTTAGCAGTAGTAGTAGTAGTATATAGTTCTTATGGTCATGATCATTATTAAAGTTTTTCGATTTTTTTAACATTTCCTTGAGTAGATTTGTTGTTCATCATTGATTAACTCGAAGTATTCATTAATGTGACTTATAAAAAGTTATGTTTTTTTTCATAACTAATGTGATTTGCTTGTCGGAACACGTCATAAAAATAGACCAATCAAGTTAAAGCACACTTTCAACACTATGCTGCGAACCTTCTTTTTCTTTGGAACAAATTTCGCATCTTCAGTCTCTTTGGAACTATCAAACCTACCGCGCTAACGCTTATGTTCAGTATTTATTGAAAAAACATGATCACTGCGAAATTATGAAAACCTCAAAAATTTGTATTAAATGTTGCAAATTTTTAATTTAAATGAAAAGATGAAACAGGTTTGAAAAAGAAACTAGAAGCAGATTTAGTCCCAACACTGTTTTTGAAGATACATAATTTAAATTTCTAAGCAAATATTTTTGACTTGGTCCCTCTTCGCATGAATCAGGTAAGTAAGTTCATATTCTCATTTCTTATTCGGGGTCCTAAGGTGACTGAAAGTTTTTAGACCCTTTACTTCTCGGAGTTTGACCCTTTTACGTCGCAGAATACATCCCAATTCTTTCTGAATTCGATAAAGATAATTTCCAGCACTATACAAAAAAGGTCAAATAGTAAAGTAAATAGTAAAAAAAAGTAATCGGTGAGAAATTGCGAAATCATGTTTCTGCTATTTAGTTATCCAATATTTCTTTTTTTACTTATTTGAATTATAACCTTTACCGCACCATTTTATACAAAGCACCTTTATCTCACTAGTTCCTTTTTTCCTTTTTAGGAATTTCGGGAGAAACTATTAGTCCCAGTTCAGCAGTTGCTTCTGGTCTCATTTCAGCAGGCCAAGGCTCTAGTCAGGGATCTAATTTTCCACAGGAAGTGCCTGGATCCCCGGAGCCAAACCAAGTAAGAAGAAAATTCAAATTAATTTTTGTTTCCCTATCAAAGGGACAGGCGAGAGAGAATTAAGGAGAAATTAAAATTATTATGTTCTATCACTTTTTTTGTTGTGGCTACAATTTAGCCGCGAAAATTCAAAAGGTATTATGTTGCATTATTAAAATTTTAGAGGAGAGAAGAAACAATGAACATTCCTCTGATTTTCCGACTGTTAATAAATACCAATTGGAGGGAATTACTTTTCAATTTTATCAAAAAAGTTTTTATTTAAATAAATGCTAATATTATTTAGATATTATTTTACCGGTTGTAAAATCTCGTTTTTGTGAAGGAATGTGAAATTGGAAAAATCGACGAAGAGCGGTCATCACCACGCAAAAAACGTCCCGTGAGACAAACTTTTGTTATTTACATATATTAAAAAATTGGGAATAATTCTTAGAAAACGACGTAAGACAGCCCTGGACGATTTCCCTTTTTTAGAATTGTTGCTCTGATGGCTAAGTGTAAAAGCAATAAGCTAATCAGAACTTAACTAATTAAACTCTTCTGCAAGAATCATACCCTTAAATTTATTACCTAGATAGATATCAGATTATGGAATTAACGATGGAATTAAGAATGATGGAATTAACGAAAAAATCTATCAGTTAAGTTTAAAGTCTTAGATCATCAAGGACATTAAAACTATTCCCCCTCCCCCTGCCCCCAAACCCAATGGTGGTTCTGGCCTCTCTTGCGCCCGGGGAGAAATCTTAATTAGCACCTCCACCTGTCTCCCAAAGATTTTCAGGCCAAATTTTAGCAAAATTTTTATTTGTTAACAAATTTTGTATTCATCAACAAACTGTTCCATTTTTTTAAATCTGACTTTTTTTACTTAAGCTTCTGTAATATTATTAATTATCTCGTATTAAATATCTCATTAATATATGAGAAAAACGAAAATTTTGGATTCAATTTGCTTATACTTACTAGCAATGGCACCCTCTACTTTATTTTAATAAAAATAAAATTTCTAAAATTGCAAAATGATTGTAAACCATTATATTATTTATTTGAAATTTTGCGTTCCTAAACTTTCTACACCCAGGGCAAGTACCCCCTCTGTCCCCCTGAAACTGCTTCTACCCGGACCCGTCTTCATTCTACTCATACCTGAAAACCACGATATTCTAAGTTTATTTTTTTGGTTGTTTCAAAAATATGAAGTTTTTAGGGCAGTAACACATTTTCGTCAATGTTGCCACGTTGAATCGTAAAATAAATCAGTAAAACTTATTTATTAAATTTGACAGCGCTTTTCATCCGTAAAGATTCAAACATTAACAATGTGTTAATTCATAAAGACAACGACGCCTATCAAACAGTTCGTGGTAACGAACTGTAAGTAAGGAGCTACCCGGCTCAATGGTAACCGAAACTCTAAAAAACGGAATTTTAATACCAAAAGATACATCAAAAGAATCAGATTTTAATGCTGATTTCAAATATATAAGTTTCATCAAGTTTAGTTTTACCCATCAAAAGTTTCGCGCCTAAGAAAATTTGGCTGATTTTAGAAAAAAGGAGGAAAGACCCCCTAAAAGTTATAGAACCTTAATGAAAATTACACCATCATATTCAGCGTATTAGAAAACTCTACTGTAGAGGTTTCAAGTACCTATTTACAAAAATGTGGAATTTTGCATTTTTTGCCAGAAGAAAGATCACGGATGCGTGTTTATTTGTTTTTGTCTTTTTTTTCCCAGGGGTGATCGTATCGACCCAGTGGCCCTAGAATCTCGTGGGAGGGCTCATTGGGACGGAAATTAAAAGTTCTAGTGCCATTTTTAAATGACCAAAAAAATGGAGGGCAACTAGGCCCCCTCCCACGCTCATTTTTTTCCCAGAGTCACCCGATCAAAATTTTGAGATAGCCATTTTGTTCAGCATGGTCGAAAATATGATAACTATGTCTTTTAGGATGACTTAATCCCCCGAAGTCCCCGGGGGGAGGCTGAAAGTTATGAACTTTACCCAATGTTAACATATAGGGAAGTATACAGACGTTTTCAGGAGGGATTTTTTCTGGTAGGTGGGGGGGGTCGGGGGTTATATGGCAGGATTTGTCCATGAAGGAAGTTTTAATGCGAGAAAAGACATTGCTATGAAGGGGGTGAAGGATGTACTTGCGTTATTGAAGAAAGAGATCAGAAATTAAATAAAAAATAATGTTTTTCGACTGAAAATAAGGAACAACATCAAAACTTAAAACGAACAGAAAATATTACGTATATGATTGGGTTCACCCCCTAGTCAGTACATCGCTCTTTAAGCCAAAGATTTTTTAGTACTTTCATAAGAACAATTTATTCTAATTAGCGGCCTTTGTGATTAAGGGGTCATTTTTAAAGAATTGGAACAAAACTCGACTATGACTATGGGGCGAACCCCCTAATATACGTATTAAAAATCTATGAATATAGAAGTTCGTTACGTAAGTTAATTCGTAAATTACGCATATTTATTACTAATAAAAACGTTCGTAAATAAATTTAAAAAAGTTTCAAAAAAGCCGTTAAACCAAATAAAAGTAAAATTAAGTCGGATCACATTTCACCTACATGGACAGGGCATGGAAAAAAGTGCACGGAGCTCGGGAAATCACATGTTGTGTGTAGTCCATTTTAAATCAATTTGTCCGTTTGATTACCCTGGAATAGTCAAATTTATCTGGAAAACATGAACTAGATATTATTATTAGGATCAAGGACACAAAAATTAGTATAGTTTTAATTAAAAGCAAATTTTTATTAAAGCTAGGTAAAGATTTGATGCATTTGATAGTCAAAACAATTAAATGAGGTTACATTTAAACTAAGGGAACAGTATTATACGAAAGAATTAAACAGTATTTTTCTTTTGCTAAAGATAGAGTAGAATTACCCGAACCATATCATCAGGGTCAAAATTTCTTCTGGTTGGGTAATTTACTTTTAAAATTACTAGCCAAAGCATCAAAAATCGACAAGGGTAATAGTCCAGGACTTTTAGCTCAAAAAAGTATCGAGCCCGGAAAACATTTCGATATAACCTAAAATAGTACAAAAATAATCAGAGAAAAATTTTATACACCCGACTAACCGTTCCTATACCCTCGAGTGAGGCGGAAAGCCAAAACCTCAGGGGAACGAGAGAAATACGAGAGGAAATGGAAAATTGTCAAACATGCCCAGACAATAGTTCAAAGTGAATTTTCTCATGTTTTCACAGACGCTGATTATGAAATTGACATCTAAAATTCAGTATAGAAAAAGAGTACGACGGAAAACGGGGGAACAGGGGAAAGAGGGGAGAAAAGAGAAGAATACAGGGTTGGGGTAGAAAGCGATTTGAAAGATATTTTCTGGGGTATTCCTATCTGGTGATTACGAAACTGAGAACTAAAATGATATAAAAAAATTGATTAACATAAAACGGGGAAATGGGGGGGGGGAGGGAGGGGAAGAAGGGAAATATACAGGGTAGGGGGAGAAAGCATGTGGAAATGTTTACAAATGTTAATACAGGAGATCTATAGAGGTTCGGCTACCCCATAGGTTCGGAAAAGGCAAAAAAAAACTCGAGAAAGAAATACGGAAAGATACTGAAATTACTTTATTCGGTATTCCTCGCCGTTATCAACAAGCGCGTGGGTTCGTCAACATAATCCTGTTCTAATTCGACATTCAGTAAGAGAATCAAGGTAGACTAGTCACCCCGGAGTTCCAGTGCCGACGACAAAACCTATTCTGACGGAATGACATCTAGCGGATCCAATAGTCCCCAGTCTGCGTGGATGCTTACACATGTGACGTGGGAATCCGATGGGAACATAAGGATAGATAGCGAGATTTTGCATATCGATCCTGCATTGCTTTTTCAATGTCTTTCGACTGCTGCCCATACATCTGAAAATGACATGGCAGAAACTCTATGTTACGAACTGTGCAGTTATCCTCCCGCTTTTTTTGAGAATTCTGGCATAATATGTCAGCCAGACAAACCTGCACTAGCGAAAGCAATATGGAAAGAAGGGAAAACGGACTCGATTCACCACCTGCCAGTGTCAGATCGTGTCACTGCAGTTGACGGAGGTTGGCTGCTTAAGCAAGTACCTTGGAAGATTGGTGATACTTATGATTCAATCTGTGACAGCTATGTTAGTTTCGTTACTCGACGCTGTACCTCCCCTACTGTTGTCTTCGATGGATACAGCGCTGGTCCAACCACTAAAGATGCTACCCACAACCGACGGTGTAAGGGAAGCCAGCATCAAGTGATCGATTTCAGTTTAGGGATGAAGCTCCAGAAAAAGAAGGAAGAGTTTTTGAGCAACTCTCAGAAGAAACAGCGAATTATAAGCTACATCGGGGAAAAACTCAGAGCCAAAGGATTTGAAGTAGTCCATGCGAAGGACGATGCTGACTATCTAATCGTGAAGACTGCCGTAACGAAAGCAGAAAACTCTAAAACAATAGTTCTTGGCAACAACACTGACCTTCTGATTCTACTCTTGTATCACCTCCCGCCTAATGCAAAAACACTTTACTTAGAATCGTCAACGAACGCAAAAGAAGCGATAACACGGTTCTGGTGCCTCAACGAAGTTAAAAAAAAAATGGGAGAAGTATCCAGGCTACTTCTGGTAGGGCACGCACTCTTGGGATGTGACACGACCTCACGAGTTTTCGGACTTGGAAAGCTATCTGTGCTACCTCTTTTGAAGAAGAGCGAAGTGTTCAGAAAAAAATGCGAGGTGTTTCTGGATGAATCATCGTCTAAAGATGAAATTGTGAAAGCGGGGGAATATCTTCTCCTCAGCTTGTATAAAGCACGACCAAAGAAAATCTCACTAAGTTGCGACATCGAATTTTCTTGGAAAAAATTTCTTTGTCAAATACTACGGTGTTTGTTAAGCCTGAAAGGCTTCTGCCAACCGAAGCTGCAGCTTCATTCCACTCCCAGCGAGTGCGCCTCCAGGCATCCCGTTCGAAAGAGGAACTAGCTTACCTCGACCCGGCTGACTGGGGTTGGGTCCTCAGAGACCATAAATACTCACCTGTGATGACCGATTTGTTGCCCGCACCTCAGACTCTTTTGAGTGTCGTGAGATGCAACTGTAAGACAGGCTGCGAGAACTGGCGATGCAGCTGCAAGAAAAATGGATTAGCGTGTACGTTCGCGTGCGGAGAATGTCAGGGTATCAACTGTTTGAACAAGGACAACGAGATTGTCGAAGACGAAGAGCTCAAATAGTAACATCAATGCTGTGTTTTTCAAGTCAACTCTACTGCCTTAAATACTGAAGATTTTACCTATAGTTACTCAATTTCTTTCTTTAGTTTCTTTATTTAACGATATTGCCTACGAAAGTCCAAAGTTTACCTATAACATCGGAATTTTTATGATGTGATCACTGCCAAGCGGTTGTTTTGTTTATGTTTAGTAATTCAATTGGTTGTAAGAAACGTCTGTGATTCAAGAAAGTAAAATTTTGATACTTAAGAGAGTTATTTTGTCCATAGGCCCACTTATTAGCCATTAGCAGCTGGCTCAGGAGTCAGGCTTCCCTTACCATTTTCCGTTATTTCCTCCAGTTTTGTTCGGTTTTCATGGTTCTCGTTTTCTTTCCTTCATTTTAGGTGTCAGTTTCGTGATCAGCAGATAGGAAAACCCCAGAAAACACATTTCAAACTGATTTCTACCCCTGACTTCAATTGTCCCTTTTCTTCCCCTCTTTCCCCCTTTTCTCCCGTTATGGTGGGGCTCATGTTCTTTATTTCATTTTAGATGTCAGTTTCGGGATCAACAGATAGATAGACCCCAGAAAACATATTTCAAAGTGCTTTCTACCCCTACCCTGTATTTTTGAATTTTTTCCCCTCTTCCCCCTGGTCCCCCCGTTTTCCATAGTGCGTTTATTCTATACTGAATTTTAGATGTCAGTTTCGTGATCAGCATATGGGAAAGCCCCAGAAAACTCACTTTGAACTATTTTCTGGGCATGTTCGGCATTTTCCCAATTTCCCCCGCATTTCCCCCTTTTCCCTTGTTTTTCGGGTACTCGCCCCACTTGGATTTATGGGGACTTTTAGTATATTGTACAGAATTTTTTTTTTGATCATTTTGGTACCATTTTCGTTTATATTGCAATTTTGTCCGGGTCAAACCCTAAAAGTCCTGGACTATAAACAGTGTTTTCTAGATCTCCCACGTGTATCATTTAAGTGCTTTTTGCGGTGTTTGCATATTAAATTCTTCAAGTTAGCCGATTCTTCAAAGCAAATTTCGAAAATCAAACCTTCTATACGTTTTTGTGTTCGAGAAATGGTGCTTCAGCGTATTTTCGCTAGAATTACTGCGCTCGCTTATACCAGAAATTTGGTAACACTAGCCTATAACCCTCTTTTAAGAAGAAAATTTTTTCAGCCAATTTTCGGCTGAACACCAAAAGATTTTTTTTTAAGTTTGCCGTTTGTTTTTCCTTAATATCTTATGATTGCAATCAAGTTGTGTGAGAAGTTTGGCAACATGCAAAGTCCACAATTTCAAATACAATTACTTATCATTAACTAATTTCTAACTGTCGTTGTTAATCATCATTAGTAACATTAACATTAATTATTCAAATTTTAATCGTGTTTTAATCAATATATTATTCTATGATTGCACAGTATTTACCTTATTTAGTAGGTCACTAGCGCCTCCTCCCAAGTTGAAAATTATGGTTATATTTGACAACCAGTTTTAATAAATTTTCTAATGACGTGAAGGGAGATGCACCCTCTCCCGAAAAGGCCAGGTCAGATTAGAGCTGAAAAATCCTTCCTTATGACAATAATTTATACCTCGTTCCTTGTCTGTCATCCCCCGAACTTTTCTCAACTACGAAAGAAAACTTCCCCCTTGACTATTTTACTTTTTACATCTTCACTGCATTTGTCATCTTTACTAATAACACTATCCAAATATTTGAAGCTATTCAGTCAAATTTACTGGATTATGGTTGAGATGGAAAATTCTTTCTTTAGAGATCCTCATCCCCCTCCCTTGACATGGAGGGGCTGTTGTGCATATACACCGAAAACCCAAACTATGACACTAGTTTATACCACCCATCAAGCTTGGATGAGATCTGACAGCCTCTTCTGGTAGATGTTGTGATGAAACATTTTCAAGGAACAACCCTCCCCCACCCTAGCCTTTCAATCAAAATTGAATCATTCGTTTTTAATCAAAATAGTTGGGATCTAGGATTCTAACAGTGACCTTTCCGTAATGATTTGCAAGATATTTAAAAGAGATTGTAAATTTAGATCTCGTATTCTGCAAGAGATTGTTCCATGGTCTATAAGAGTCTAATATTCAATAGCTCCTTGGAATTTCAATTTTGGAGCTAGGGCAGTTGTGTTTTGTTTATTGCTGGCACTATTTAGTATGCTATATTAGAGATTTCTATTTCTTCTGGAAAACCACTGGAAAAATTTCTAACTCCAATGAATTTTTTCTTTTTTCTTCTTCGTCCCCAAACCGGAAAAATCTTCCGAATTTTGCAACTTACCTTTAACAAATCGCATTAAAAGGGAAAAGGGGAATTTTTTTTCCCTTTTTGTGTGAAAATTTTAACATCAAAGAGTTTGCGGTAACGAACTTTAAGTAGTGAACGAACCTGGTTAGAGTAATCGAGTTTCTAAATGAAAAATGTTTGATAATAATGTAGGCATAAAAGTAATTTACTTTTCAGGATTTTAGATATTGAAAAAATGAATTTTGAATTTACCGACTAAAAGTTATTAGCACAAAGAAAGGTAAATAATTTTAGAAAGGGGAAATAAAATTTGAAAGAGGAGTGCGATCTTGATAAAAAAAATTACACCGTCAAATTCAACATCAAGCTGATAACTGCTATGCATGGAAATAATATCGCAGCGGTTATGGTAGGTAAGGTTGATTGTCTGTTCGGTGCGGAATCAGGAGTTAAGCAGGGTTGTTTCCCATTCTCGTTTATATGAATTCTTTCATTAGATCTTGCCCTAAGGAATATATATAAATCAATGGAAAGAATTTTTATCAAGTGGGGAGGTAAAACTCTCCCAGACTGAGATTATTGAGATGACCTGAGTGTTCTACACAAAATTGTTAGTGAAATGAATAAATTTTTGAGGCTTTGGGAGTTCTTGGTGCTAAAAAAGGTTTAGAAATTAATTTTGAGAGGACTAAGTCATTCAGACTAATAATAATTGTCTGTGAAGAGCTAATTAGGTAATGAGAAAATCGATCAAATGGAAGGCTATACCTAACGATGTAGCATTATTACTAAATATGGTTGATACAACCAAGGTGTAAAAATTAGAATACCCGAGGGAACGGAAAATTTTCACAGTCGAAAAAAGTTTTAGAATTGGAATATAGGTCTTTGAACTAAGATTAGAATGCGCAAAGCCACTGTGATGATTGTAATAAAGTGTGACACAGAAACGGAGGTACTTTAAAAGGTTGTGGAGTTCATGAAACGTATTTTGCAGAGGAGCTGTCAAAGGAAAGTTTAGATCTTCGTTCGACTGACCGTATATCTACGAATAAATAAAAAGACATGTTTTTTTTCAACTGAAAGCAAGGAGCAATATTAAAACTTAAAACAGACAGAAATTATTACGTATGGGGGGGCACACCCTCTCGTCAATACCTCGCTCTTTACGCTAAAGTTTGAATTTTGTTCTAATTCTTTAAGAATGGCCCCTGAGTCACAAAGGCCGTTTAAATAGAATAAATAGCTGTTTAGAAAGTACTAAGACAAGTGACAGTGAGAATCTATAAATAGAAGTCTGCCGCATGCCGTGTGCCGGGGTCTTTATAGAAATGTCCCTTTCCCCATGAAAATATCCTCTATGGGAAGATCCTCCCACGTAATCCCCTCCCCCCAACCCCCCACAAGAAGAAATCCCTCTTGAAAACGTCTGTATACTTCGCAATAACCTATTATATATATATATATATATATATATATATATATATATATATATATATATATATATATATATATATATATATATATATATATATATATATATATAAGCAATGGGCAAAGTTCACAACTTGCTCCCCTTCCCCCGGGGACTGTGGGGGATTAAGTCATCCTCAAAGACATAGTTATTAGATTTTTCAACTATACTTAAAAAAAATGTTTATCTCAAAATTTTGATCGGGTGACTTCAGGAAAAAATGAGTGGGGGGGCAGTTGCCCTCTAATATTCTTGATCACTCAAAAATGGCACTAGGATTTTTAATTTCCGTTCGAATGAGCCCTCTTGCGATATTCTAAGACCACTGGTTCAATACAATCACCCTCTGGGAAAAAAAGGAAAATAAAAAAATAAAAATAAAACAAACTCACATCCGTGATCTTTCTTCTGTCAAAAAATACAAAATTCCACATTTTTGTAGATAAGAGCTTTAAACTTCTACAGAAAAGTTCTCTGATAGGCTACTCGGAATCTGATAATCTGGTTTTCATTCAGATTCTCTGACTTTTAGGGGATGTTTCCCCTTATTTTGAAAACAAGCAAATTTTCTCAGGCTCGTAACTTTTGACGGGTAAGACTAAACTTGATAAAACTTATATATTTGGAATCAGAATAAAAATCCAATTCTTTTTATGTATATATTGGTATCAAAGTCCTGTTTTTTCTTTAGTTTCGGTTACTATTACTCCTGGTTGCTCCTTACTTAAAGTTCATTACCACGAGCTGTTTGATAAGCTGTAGAAAAAATATGGTTCGGCCCTACTTTTTGGTATCATATTGACAGAAAGGTCAAGATGGTTCTGCCATGTTTTACGGATGAAGGATGATATGTTGCCAGAGATTGTCTTGTTCGGCCATCTATCTGGGGTCAATCAAAAAGCAGGTCGTCCCGAATGTGGTGACAAGAGGTCCTAAGAAAGTATTTAAAGGAAATCAGAAATTCATCCGAGCGTTTAAGGAGTGAAGCTCTAAAGAGACTGGGGCGGAGGAGGAGAGTGAACAGTTGCGCCCTCAGGTAGCTAGGTGTTGCATCGAACTGTTAAGCAGTATTGGTGGTAACCTTGGGCTAAGCTTCTTATGTACCCTTCATTCAATTTGTCCTAGTCAATTGGGTTCTTGTTACTGAAAGCCTATCTATTAGTCAAAAACAGCAGGAAGTTATTTCGGAGATGGGGCAAGTTCATTAGATATGCTTCAAAAATTTAAAAAAATTAAAAAGAAGTGTGAATTGTGGCATAATATATCATAGCACAATTGTAAAAATCTTGACTTGTATTGAGGGGTCAGAGGCCCACTCAACCTGTATTTTTGCTTGTAGTTTCTACCAATCTATCTGTTGAGTTTTATACCCTAAAATAGAATCAACTCTACGTCAATTGAATACGCGATTGATGGAATACTAAATTAATCCAAACTAATAGGCAAACTAAATAGGCGTAGGCCTAACAACTGTTTTAGTTTGAATTGGGTTCCGCGCTATTAATTGAATAATTTTCATTGGGGCTAGTATAAACTTTCGTAGGAAGGTGAAGAATCATGAATAACATTTTCTTAGAGAGGAGGGACGAAAGAGTGACCTGATTTTTTTTTTTTTTTTTTTTTTTTTTTTTTTTTTTTTTACCGATGTTGCTGATCTTGCTAAAAAGTGTTGAAACCTTTTCTGTATTTTGTGTCTTCTGACAATTGGAGGGGGGGCGAATGCTCGGTATTCCTTTTTGGGGTATCCATGGCTATTATTTAAGGATAATTATCTTGCAGTGTGTATCAGACTATCCATTGAGCACATCGCCCAATAGTGGAGCAACTCCAGTTTTAATGGAGTCACAAATCGCACGACTTGCCGCTTCTGCCGAGCAGCTTGTGCAGTCGCTTCCAGGATTCGATACAAGACCTGTGACAACAAAAAAGAAATTCTGCAAGGAGCTTGAAGTAAGCCTTTTTTTCATATGCGCCGGTTGCCGTACCTGAGGCCCGAGGTTCCTAAACTTTTGACAACTTTAGACCCTCAGTGAATTGTCCATTATGGTCTCTCGCCCCTTCACTTAACTGTCAAATTGGAATACCCAACCCCTAAATGTGGGCTAAACTTAAAATTTGCTAAAGAATACGTAAATTTTTATTTTAGTATATAGCCCCGTTCGTAAATTAATATTAGTTCCTCCGCAAAAATTAAGATCTTCAATTCTTGGGCCTTGGAAATAAATCCTCTTAGCCAGACACGAACGTGGAAATGGAGGTCACCGCAAGTCTCTAGAGTTCACTTTATTGTACTCATATTTTCTACAAAATTCACTTGTTTTCATGGGTATTAGATGAAATTTTTTCCCCTCCCGAAGTAAGAACTAATTTCCAACAAAATTCATACTCACGTATTTGCTACTAACTACTATTTTCCTTCATTCATTTACCTATAGTTAAAGCATTTATGTAGAAAAATAGGAGGCATGGGCTCTCTTATGGAGAAGGGGCCTAAGCCCCCAAAACGCATTTCACACCTATGCTTTCAAACTTCCTATGAGAGAAGCATCAAATAATAGGGATTAGCCTCTGAAAAAAACCTAAGTAGATCTCTAAGAAAATCTCTTTAGTTCACTTGATTGTCCTCATATTTTTTTTGTAAAATTCACATATGATGAATGATGGAAACTGGTCGTGGGAGAATATTTGTAAAACATTATTAAGTATGTTGTAGTTTTGGGTTACATAAAATATAATACTGGGAACATAGTAATGAGTGTATTTAAACTTCTAAAATTATAACTTAAAACCATTTAGGTGTGGCATCATGGATATGTATGCTATGACAAGTAGTATAGTATGTATGTATAGTTTCCATGAAAGAGGATTTAGTTTCTGCAGAATAGGATCTAATCTATCTAAGAAATGCGGGCTATAAGACATTATGTTTGACTTTGGATATCTCCTGCTGGTCGTTTCTAAGGTATAAATGATAGTCATCCAAAGACAAGAGTTGAAAAAATCCTCTTTTTTCAAATTAAAGTAAAGAATGGTGCTAAGACTTGTAGCGGACAAAAATTGTACATTATATGAAAAGGGCTGCGGTTCCTCTCTACTCCCTGCTCATTATTCTAAAGTTTAACTTCTGTAAAAAAAAAATGCTTCGAGAATGAAAATAAATCTTTAAGACAATAATAAAAGGGGATCACCCTCATCTTTCTTTGAGGGGAAGGGGAGGGGCTCTGAAATGCCAAAACTAGTTTTAAAGCCATGGTTTCCAATTGTTTTAAGGGGAGGGATAATATCTGGCAAATGCTGCCCCTGGGTGACATTCCACATCTCTGCCTCTGTACGGATAAGTATAGGAATGTAGTGTTTATTTCACTCTCAGAGTATCTCTGAACTTGGAGTGAAGTAGCTACCTTTCCTGAATTCATATTGCACGCTTAGTTCAAGCATATGCTTCCAAATGAAGGGAGGTTAGGGGTACACCCTCTTCCCTCTTAACCTGAAGAACACACCACGAAAAGTAGGAAAACCTAGGGCTGAAAACCCACCTTTTAAGGCTGCAGGTACCCCTTCTCTGTATAGGAACACCAACTGACCCCCTCAGTATTTGAACTGCATCGATCAAACACCCCAAGACCATTGGTGACACTACATATACCGTCCGCACTCACCGAATACTTTATATGGACTTTTTTTTATGACAAAGACCACCAAATTTCAATATGGTCTCTGAAGTTTGGAGTCTATGTAAATACTTTTTTATGGTTAGGCATATTTAAGTTGGCTAACTTTTATGATTAGCCATATGGTAAACCAATTAGCCGTCTCAGATTTTACTCTGTTTGCTATTTGGCTTCAACAAAGTGAAAATTGCTATTTTCCTGCTCAAAATAACAGAAATTGGCACTTTATGTGGTATAATCTGTGTTCTAACTTAAAAAACGCATTAAAGTTTTTAAATGATTCTTCTAAGAAGCACCTTCTCGTCATAATCTAAGGCTGCTAGAACGTCAGAATATTGAAAAAAAACCTCTCACATGCGTAACGAGTCTTCTTGTAAAAAAAAAAAAAAAAAAAAAAAAAAAAAAAAAAAAATGTATTTCTGCATATAGTTGCCTAAACCCTCCCGAATAGAGGTTTTAGATGTGTTTTTTTCTCGTGGTAGAATTTTGATGAAGATCCACTTCTTTTTTTGTGTTTTAGGGGGTGTTTTCTCCCTGCCTCTAAAATTATGCATTTTCGACAATTACTTTCATTAGTAACTTTGCACTTAATGAATTTTACAGATTTGGAATCACCATTGAAAATTAAATTCTTGTTACGCCTGTAATCATTTTTTTTTTTTTACTTTTGGCCTTGTTTACCACGAACTTTTTGACTCTGCATGGTAAACACTTTTCGTTTTCTTTTGCCTTTTTACTTTGCCTGTTTAAGCTGAGAAAGGGAAAAAAATCATATGCACAAAGCTAATAACCTTTGAAATTGCGTTCAGAGTTGAAAAAACATTCAAATTATTCTTTTTTTTGTCTATGTACTAAGCCATACTTCCTTGATTTAAGGATTTCAACTAGAACTTTGGTAAAATTTATAACGGTGTGTTAGACCGCAAGTTCTCAGTATAAATTATCCATACTTCCTCTGTAAATAGGCTACTCAATTGAAAGAATAATTTGGTTGTAAAACAACAAACAAGGCAAATAAGTTTATTATTTTGCATATTTTTATATATTTTCTTATTGTTTTAATGATCCTCGTTTGCAATGTCTTTTCTTTGTACTTTCTTTTAGGCCCAAAAAGCTAACTTGGAAGAGCCTTAGCAAGGGGAGGAATTTTGAAGGTCTGGAGTTGGGTTGTCCCATCTTCAATACCACGCTTTTTACGATAAAGTTTGAATTTTTGTCCCGGTTCTTTAAGAACGACTCCTGAATCACAAGGGACGTTTAATTAGAACAAGAAGCATTTTTAAAAGTTTTAAAAACATTTGCATAAAGAGTGAGGTATTGAAGAGGGGCCAACCCTTATGTACGGAAGAATTTTTGAACTTTATAAAGTTTTAATGTTGATCCGTACTTTCATTTGAAGTTTTTTCCTTTTTATTTAATTCAACTAGAGGTCGTGCCTGCTTAGCACCGATGTGCATACTGAACGAATTTTCCTCCGTAAGATTACCTAGTAAAGTATGAAGTTATGCTAGTGTGAATTGGGGTTATGTCGTAGTGGGAAAAAACCATAAGAAGTAGTGTTCAATTTAAGATTTTCTTTTTTCTTCACTTGGACTTTTTTAAGGAGTTGGTTTCGTTTGTATCTTCAAACTGTGGTGCGCGTACCCCTTGTGGGTAAAAAAAAAATTTTAGGGGGTACGCGGCCGGCAGACAAAAAAAAAACCTTTAAATCTAGGACTGCCAATTTTATTTATATTTTAGCTATAGTTTACTTATTACCGGTAACTGAGAAGGGGTGCCCAAAATTTTTTGTGGCTAAAAAGGGGTACAGTGTCTAAATAAGTTTGGGAACCACTAGTTTTGAAAATAGCTTTTTGTTACCTATTTGTTTTTTATTTACATTTGTTTCCTTGCTTTGTGTAGCAAGACTTCGTTTTCTTGTTTTCTCAGATCAAATCTAACTCCACACTGAATTGTTTAGATAACAACTTTTTGTCAGAAGTAAAAGAGGATTCTAGAAAACTATATGATTGCGCTAGATTTGAGATTTGAGACTAAATCTAGCGCAAATAAGTTGTGCTAGATTTGAGATTTGAGACTAAATCTAGCGCAAATAAGTTGCGCTAGATTTGAGATTTGAGACTGTTGCTCACTTTGTTTTTTTTACCTATGTTTTTTTTTACCTATGTTTTTTACCTATGTTTTCTTGCTTTGCATAGATCACTTGAATGCTTTTACAAACTGGTGAATTCAGAGGCATAAATATGGTAAATTTATTTTGTTCATGAAACGCAAGAAAATAATAAGAAAAAAAACTGTTTGCCGGAACAGCCCTTTTTCACACAAAAAATACAGCTGAAAATTGGCGTTTAATTTAAGGTTTCTCCCTTCTTCGCGGTTCTTTTAACAGTTGCTTTTACATTAAGCAAGACATTCAGGCTTTCTTTTATTTTCTCAGATCCAATCTAGCTCAACACTAAATTGCTTAGATAACAACTTTTTGTTAGAAAACAATTTTGAAAAGAGGCTTCTGAAAAACTATCGTCAAGTAGTTTTTTCTTTTGCTCCACTGCTGAAATCAATATTGTGAAAGTACAGAAAGTGAGATAGGAGAAAATAGTGTTTTTCTTTTTATTAGCCTCGTAGACTTTTTGCAATTTCTCAAGGTTGTTTTATGGAATAACATTTTTTTTTTTTTATCCCATTATTTATAGTTCCTTCAATAATGAATGGAAACATGAGACACGACACTGAATCCTTGTTTATTAAAAACCAAATATTAACATAAATTTGAAATTGTTTGAAAATGAAAAGCAAACATTAGTGAAGAAAAGACTTTTTTTTTCTTATTTTCATGTCGCTTTATTTGTAAATGGAAGGGCAAAGTGGTCTAGGGAATTATTGGTGCCAAATGTCTTAGCTTATTTTTGGCTTATTTTTCACCCGCGTTTCTTTTTTTTGAATTTTGGCACCGGCTACTGGGGAAAACCATATAACTAAGCATTGAAGTATTTTTCGTTAAAAATCGAATTCCAAATTTTTAATATTTTTTATTATTTGCAAGTTTCCGCTTAACCGATTGAAACAGATTCTATTTTTGCTGCCCTTGGTACTTTATGCTTCTTCATCCATAGTGCGTTGTGTCTAATTTGGTTAGCCGTGCTTATAGAAAGAAATATTCATAATTCGAAAGAGCTTCCTTTTTAAAGTAATTAAATAAAAAAAACAAGTTTTTTTAACTGAAAGTAAGGACCGACGTTAAAACTTAAAACGAACAGAAATTATTCCGTGTATGAAAGGGACTGTTCTCTCCTCAACGCCTCGACTCTTTACGCTAAAGTTTTTTATTGTTTAAAAAAATAGAGTTGTGAGAAAGTCAAACTTTAGCGTAAAAAGCGAGGCGTTGAAGAGGGGACAGTCCCTTTCATATACGGAATAATTTCTGTTCGTTTTAAGTTTTAACGTCGCTCCTTACTTTCAGTTAAAAAAAAACTTGTTCTTTTTATTTAATTTTTGAACATTTTTGAATTAATGCAGGTTTTGATTTTGGCTCACCGTACATGAATAGTTACAACAAAATTTGCGCATTAATTTTACTTTTATTCGGTTAAATGGCTTTCTCGAAACTTGTTTAATTTTATTTACGAACGTTTTTATTAGTAATAAATATACATAACTTACGAATTAACTTACGTAACTAACTTCTATATTCATATATTTTTAATACGTATATATTAGGGGGTTCGCACGCTATTCAATACCTTGCTCTTTACGCTAAAGTTCAAATTTTGTTCCAATTCTTTAAAAATGACCACTTAATCACAAAGGCCGTTAATTAGAATAAATAGCTCTTATGATCCCTTCCCCCATGAAAACTCCAATTTCCCAAGCAATATCCCTTCCCCCATGAAAACTTCCTCTATGGAAAAATTCTCCCACATAAGCGTGGGAGGGGGCCTAGTTGTCCTCCATTTTTTTTGGTGACTTAAAAAGGGCATTATAACTTTTAATTTCCATTCCAATGAGCCCTTCCATAATATTATAGGACGACTGGGTCGATACGATCACCCCATTGGAAAAAGAAAAAAAAACAAAAACAAAAACACGCATCCGTTATCTTTCTTCTGGCAAAAAATGCAAAATTCCACATTTTTATAGATAGGAGCTTGAAACCTCTACAGTAAAGCTTTCTGATACGCTGAATCTGATGGTGTGATTCATTAAGTTTCTATGACTATTAGGGTGTCTTTCCCCCTTTTGTCGAAAATCAGCCAAATTTTCTCAGGCGCGTAACTTTTGATGGGTAGGATTAAACTTGATAAAACTTAATATATTTGAAATCAGCATGAAAATTTAATTTTTTTTATCTATCTAGTGGTATCACAATCCCGTTTTCTAGAGTTTCGGTTACTATTGAGCCGGGTCGCTCCTTACTTACAGTTCGTTACCACGAACTGTTTGATAAATCAATAAGTCTATGCAGGGCCGTATCCATGATTTTCGTTCGGTGGGGACCGTATTTTCCTCGGGGGGGGGGGAGGCTCACAAAGAAAACCTTATAAAAGACATAAAAAATTTGTTTATGTGCATTCTTGTTACGTTTTTACGAGTCGGGAAAAAAAAAACTCCGGGCGGAATTCATAACCATCTAACTCACCTCCCTGCATACAGCTTTGTGTGTATATTCATAATGTCTACATTTACACGTTAGTAAATTAGGCTAAAAAAAGGGGATAAATGTTCAAGATAAACAATTTTCTTTCAGTATGCAAAGCCAACCTTGGACAATTGGCTTTTGATAGGTACCCTCAGGGTGGAGATAAGACCAGATAATTAGAACTCAGTCCCTTAGAAGAAACGTAATAGGCCTAAGCATTTTTTTTTTTACAAAAAAAAAAAAGATTGCATGACATTATAAAAGAAATTGTCGAGTTTCTGCCAAAATCGTTTTGAATCGTCCCCCCCCCCGCACATCTCTAGAGTGTGTCATATAAATGTGTCTTTTTGACAGGGTTGGAGTATACTTCTTTTATACTCATTTGCTTGTAAAAATGTCTGTAGGTACCTCGAAGGCTACTCCATTATGTAGGATTAAAAAATGCACGGGGGATTATAGGATTATAAAAATGCACGAATAATGTTTGCACCCAGTTCAGTTTTAGTGATTGTATCAATTTTTATTTTGTTTCTGTGCCATCCTCCTTGATATCGGTCAGTGGTATCAAAAATTTTCGAAGATACTACCACCTACCTCCTCTCCCTGTGTCTCCCTTAAAGCTCATACTTTTTAAACCTATGTTTGTGAACACGCTTATGTTGACACTGTCTACACTACCTGTCCAAAAATAATGCACCAGTATGATTATATTGACTGATTGATGATTATAAATGATTATTATATTGATTATATTGATTTATATTGATTATATGATTATATTAATTTTTCTGTTTTAATTCATCCATCAACATTATCAAGAATTACATGCCCCCCTCTAAGATTGGGCCAAAATATCTGAAGTTTTTTAGACGGACCTACTATCCCCTACCCTTTCCCTTCCCCCTAGCCCATCCGACTTTTTTATAAGTTTTTAATATTGTTATTTCTTAATACAATTATTTTACGTCTTCTGCACAAAGTGTGTAAAACATATATACAGATAACGTCTACGAATAAGTCAACTTCTATCGAATGTGTTATTTCGCCCATCTTTGATGCCGTCATTTTTCTTCCATGATTCAGCCCCCAACGTATTAAGATCATTAATTTAAAAATCATTTTCCACAAAACAAGTTTTTCAAAGAAAAGTAAAGAGCTCTATTAAACCACAAATGAGCAGAAATAAAGTCAAATAATCTTCCAAGCGTAAAACTAACACAAATCATAAATAATAAATAAATGAAACTCAAAACGAACAGAAATCACAATAAATAGCTGAGTCAAACTCAAAACGATCAAAAATTAACAGGAGTAGGGCTTATAGCCCCCTCCTATGTTCTGGCCTTTTCAAGACCAGAACATAATTTGCGCTTTGCTGAAAAAACGAAAAACAAACATAAAAACAAATGACCGTGGATTATCAGTTTAATTGACATATAGGATACTGATATTTATTCCTAAGGATTTTGATCATTTTTTACTTATGAAAGTACAAAAAGTGAAAACATTTAAAATGTATTTTGTTTTCAGTAAAGCGCAAATTATTTTCTGGTCTATAACCTATGTGTCGTCACAGGGACGACACACACAGAGACGACACACACATAGAGACGACACACACACAGATACGACACACACACACAGATACGACACACACACAGATACGACACACACAAAGACCAAAAAAACACATAGAGAATAGACATACAGAGATATTATAAACGCACATGGTTGACACAAACAAACATACTACAAACACATAAATATGACACACACACAGAGACGACACACACACAGAGACGACGCACACATAGAGACGTTACAAGCACAGAGACGACCCACACACAGAGACGACACACACACACAGAGACGACAGACACAAAGAGACGACACACACACAGAGATGACACACACACACAGACTTGTTTGTGTGTTTTATTCATGTTAATTAGTGCTCGTTTTGAGTTTAACTCGATATTTATTGTAATTTCTGTTCGTTTTGAGTTTCATTTATTTATTAATGGGGATGTGTGGTAGTTTTATGCTTCGAAGATTGTTTGACTTTATCTCTGCTCATCTTTGGCTTAATGGAACACTTTACTTTTCTTTGAAATGGAAAAAAGTTTTTTAATTAATTTCTGTTAGTTTTTTATTGACATAGTCTTTTTAATGGAAAAAATAATAATTATATATAATTCCGGTTTTTTTTATAACGAATCCATAGTTTGGATTGCTATTTGTATGTTGGAGAAACTTTTTCAACAATTTTTAATCCTGGCACAAACAGTAATTTTAATCTAATTTTATAACTCCAGAAAAAAAAAAAAAAAAAAAAAAAAAATAAAACTTAATATCAATCCCAAAAGATTCTATATATGCTCTTTGACAACCTGGATACACTTACACTTTTTTATTTATTTAAATTGTAAGAGCAGAAGTAGTAATAGTTGTAGCCCCAAAAGTTTCACATTACCCCCAGTCGCTCTCGATATATTGTTGAGGTGTCCTACTGGTAACCATAAACACAATGTCTTTTGATTTAGTTTAAAGCAACATTTAGTTTTAAAGCATAACGGGCCGATTACACAATTATGGAGGGTTAACATGCCCAATATCCCTAAAGATATAGATGATGGACCGTTCTACTATGCTGAACAAAATGGCTGTCTCGAAATTTTGACTGGATGCGTTCGGAAAATGAATGGGCTCGAGAGAAGGGATACTTGCCCTCCAATTTCTTTCTACTCTTAAAAAGGGCACCAGGGCTTTTAATTCTGAATCGAATTAGATCCTTTAAAAGTGTCGACGATATTTCTAGCTATTATTGATTGGTGCTGTCTATGATATTGCTTATATGCCCTGTTGAAAACCTGCATACATACTGTTTTTTCATTTGATTGAAACTCCTCCTAAAAGCTCCCTAAAAGTTTCACCTTAATAGCCTACACTTAACGTCATTAGTTACAGTAACTGTAGTGGTAGTATTAAAAGAATACACATAGTGCCTTCTGGCTAGTTCAAAACCACCCAAACCTACCCTGAAAGGTATAACTTAATAATATAAGTTGTTCTTCTGATATTGCTCTGTCACCTTTTTGAAAGTCCACATGCCCATAGTTTGTTTAGATTTAGTTCAATATCCGCCCAAATATTCTTTAAAAGCTTCACCTTAATATCCTTAGCTTGCACAGTCGCAATAGTTATAGCAGCATTAGCTGCAATATGCGCATAGCCCACTTGGTTTCTTCAGCATCCCCTTCTAAACACGCTGAAAGTTTCAGCTTAATACCGTCAACCATTCCTGAAGTATTTCTGATTGGTCCGCTTTACTACCTTTTTTGGCATAGTGTGCTTGAAATTAGTTAAATATAGTTCCTATATATCCCAAATTTTTCGTCTTAATACCCTTAGTTTTAATAGCAGCAGTAGGATTAATAATAGGAGCCTAAGCTTTAGTGACAGTATTAGTAATAGAAAAAGTAATAATAGTAACGGCAGTAGTATCATGAGTAGAAGCAGTATCACCAATGGAAATATTTCCTTTTTGTTAGTTCAACATCCCTCACAACAAGCCCTGTTAGTTTAAACTTCACACACCAAACTGTTCCTAAGATATTGCTGTTACATGCTTTTGACTACCTGCAAATCCCCCCCAAAGGGCATTTTTCGATATCCAGGGGTTATAATAATCTAAGGGGTACATGCCCCTTCTTAACCCCCTCTCCTAATTGACATCACTGGTTGGAGCCCCTGCAGCTAGTTTAATCCTATTGGAATTTTCATCTATGATACAGATATCAACAAATTCAAATCTCTACAAACATAAACACGGGTCTTGTTTTCATTAGATAAAAAATGCATGTTTGTGTCTGCATGCTGTTTTTTCATCTCTCTTGAAGATACAAGTACAGCGAAAAATAGTTTAGAACTCTCTGTCTGATATAGCTGCTTTTATTGAGTTTTTTACGTGCCGTCTACACTCGGTATTTTTTGTCCGTCTGCGTTGAAGATTTGTGGGTGACTTGAGTTTTATCTGCAATAGGCAAAAAATCTACAAATGTCGAAACTAGCCTTTATTACACAGAGATTATCAACGCAACGATAAAACTACTTCTGGGACAGTTGATTTATGCAATGAACATAAAGAAGCCTGTGCCAATTCGTAAAGATAGAAGTAATTAAGGTAATTTATTATAAGCGAAAAGATAATTTATTTAGTACATTACTTATTGCAGGAAAAACAAGGTGATTATTGCATCTAAATTATAACTACTTAAAAAATAACAAGCAATGAATAATGTTATGAATGCTATAAATCAAAAAAATG
Organism: Artemia sp. Qi Xiang Cuo; assembly: GCF_049724085.1. Lineage (NCBI taxonomy): Eukaryota > Metazoa > Arthropoda > Branchiopoda > Anostraca > Artemiidae > Artemia > Artemia sp. Qi Xiang Cuo. The sequence continues at coordinate 70,912,977 of NC_142802.1, read as the reverse complement.
TATTAAGATAGGAATTTAAAGTAAAATATGTCAGTAACAAATAATAAAATTGGGAACAAAATAAGAAATATTGGTAACAGCGGTGCTTTTTTAAACTAGCTGCTAGCTGCAATGAAGCGTTATACTAGCTGCAATAACTACAAAGGAGTAATGCCTTTCAATTCTCCATTCAGCATTTTGTACTTAGCCTACGCATTATAGCGACCACATTTTGTTTTTGATCTATAATGAAACCGGTTTTCTGTGTCCGCTCGGAGATAAACAGCTTAGCCTGAGCGAGAAAAAGTACTAGCAGGTATATTTTAATTAAATATATAATATATAAAGGTCGTTAGGTTAGGTATTTAATATAATGTGTTCTGGGCGGCCTGCTTTCCATAATTCTCTGTTGTATTTTCCATAATTTTGTTGCTAAAGTATTATATTTTCATCATGTGTTGGTTAATTTCATTATGATTAACCTAACTTCGCTTCTTGTGTGTGGTCGCCATAACACTTAAGTACCTAACATTCTTTCCATGTTCATCAGTCACCATCATCGCAGTTGCATCCCTATCTACCCCCCCCCCCAATTCCTGAAAAAAATGCTACGCTACATTCAAAATCCTACGGAATTTGTTAGTTCACATTATTGTCTGCCCATACTTTTCATAAACTGTTGGTTCATAATGCCAATTTAAAAAATCAGTAATCTTTTCATATAATCCAGGGTTATTTCCAGACATTAGGAGGGGACGATATACGGGTAGATTTTTGAATGAACATTATAACTTTTATGTAGTTATTATGGTTGGTCTAGAAGGGTAATCTTCCATTGCTGTTACCAAATCATTTGCTGGTATGACCTTAATCCGTTGCGACTGAAGAAATAAATAAAATTATAAATTGGAGGTAAATTCAAAGAAAATGAATGAACAGTTACAATAGATAATGATTGTCGAACAGAACTAAAGAAAAGGAACAATTGATTTTTAATTTCTATGTACATTGGATTGAACCACCTATGAGGCACGGGGTATATGGGGGACCAGCTTAGTTTTCTCTTGTGATTAGACAATTCTTCTCTGTCCTTTAAGCCTAAAGAACGATTGCACAATTTTTTTTTTGGCCGTCCATCTGAGACCAAACAAGAAGTAGGATGCTTTTTCGTGGATACCAAGAACGTATCCATGGTTTTTTTTTAGGGGGGGGGGACGAAAAACTTTGACAAACGCATCAAATTTTGTTATATTCATTTTTGTTACGTTTTTACGAGTCGGGCAAACAGAAATTAAGGGAATCACCAAAGTTTCCCCTCGGTCATGGCATCGACAGCAGTGCTTCCGATATACCCGAATTTTTCCGGGATTTCCCGAAATTTACTCTAAAGAAAACTGGTTCTCCTACCGAAGATTAAAGTGAAAACTAAAGATTTGCATTTTCAATTATTATTCATGTGTTATTGAACATCAATTTTCGAGGAGATATTAGAGAACTTAATTTTCTTTTAAACAAATTCGGGAAAATCCGATAAATTTGATAACAAAAGTAGTTATTAGTGCTTTTTTTTTCTTCTTCTTCCGCGTAATAGTCTCGTTTGAAAAGAAAATGAAGGCTACATATATAGAACATATATAGGGGGTAGAAACCCCCCCCCCCAAAAAAAAATGTTTATCTGACTCGTAAAAACGTAGCAAAATGAATATAAAAAAAAAATTTTATGCGGTTTTTAAAGTTTTTTTTGTAATACCCCCCCCCCTAAAAAATTCTTTTGTAACCCCTCCCCCTAAAAAAAATCCTGGATACAAACCTGCATTCCATCGTCTTCTCTTAATATATTAACCTTTAGCAGGTGAGAAAATCTGCCTAAAACAGATAATAGATTTACTAGTCTGGCCACATGATTTGTCTTGTCCCATGAAATGGGAAAAACTTGGATCCACCCCGTGGGATAGAATGAAATAAAAAGGATTTATAAAAGATTGTTGCTCTACAACAAAGCATAATCACCTACAGAACAAGTACTGACGAAACCTATCCTCTTCACACAAAAAATGTGACCCTTTGCATACCTATGCGAACCTGGGACCCAAAGTATAATCACCTACGGAACAAGTACGTCACTCGTCGCCTGAATCACGCTCTAGCATGATTATTGGCCGGAGCATAAGTACTTTGGCTCGGAGCGATTAAGTAGTACAACATTTTGCGTCTAGAGGCGCTGAGGTACGCGGGGTCACTTTTGGAGAGTTTTGTCAGTACTTCTTCCGTAGGTGATTATACTTTGCTCTACAATAGTGTTTAACGTGCCAAGGATATCAAAAATGAAATCTGATTGTATCAATTCGTTAAGTGGAAATTTACGCAACCATATATACCTTAAAAACAGCAAAAGCTGGGAACGTGATTTTTAATTAAAGAACGCTAATATGAAGTTATGCTGTTTTGATTGTAGCTGGCGCCAAATTTGGAAAAAAGAAATGGGTGGTAAAAATTGCTAAAAGAAAAACTAAAAACAAATAATACCAAACAGCTTACAAATTTTTGTTTTCGTTTGAAGGTGTAGTTTTTTTGGGATTTTATGCATTATTAATGTTTGAATTTTTATGAACAAAAAGTGCAGTCAAATTTAGCTCAATTGTTCTGCTTATTTATTTTTGCACCTCAACGTGGCAACATTGACGAATATGTTGTACTGCCCTAAAAAGCTTCATAATTATGAGTTTTAATCATAATTATTATTTTTAGGTGTAAATAGACCTAAGATGAGTTCAGGCGATTTTTTTTTATTTTACTGTCTTCGGCATTATAAAGCCTTACTTTTAAGAGTTTTTTTTTATTTTTGCGGACGAACCCCGAGGAGATTGAATAGCCAGGGAGGTTTTCTTAAAGCAAATCTAGGATCTTCAGTGCTGAGGAGAAGGGTACTTTTTGGCTAGGCACAATAACGAAAATGAGCTTTTCACAAAGAACCATTTGTAAGTTGAAAACACGTATTCGTCAGGGTTTTGCCAATTTTTCTTCAAAATTAATGTGCCAATTTTTATTTATAGTATATTTCAAGCTTGTCAGAAGACGACCCAAGAAGGATGGAAGAAATGAGGAAATATGCTGCCATCTATGGGAGGTTCGATTGTAAAAGAAGGCCTGAGAAACCTTTGACTCTCCATGAGGTAAGTATAATGCCCGAGTCACACCATTGCCGCATTCGTTGATTAAAAAAAAGAGCTTAGATATGTGTGATATGTGTTGAGTGAAAGGTATGTATTTTTTCTTCATTTCCACGTCACGTTTGTACTGTAGAGGCAGGAAACTGAAATTGCAAGAAATTGAATCAAAATGTATTTTAAATTTAAGTTTTTAGGTGATTAAGTTTTATGTTTTTTAAGGTGAACGTAAATTTTGTTGGCTTTGGAGCGTAAATCAAGTTGACTTTGGTTGTGGTAAATTTGATACAGTTTAACTTCAGGGTCAATACCGCTATGTCAACTGTATTTGTAGTAATTTAAATTAATAAGTAATGTCAACGTAAACATTTTAAATGCATGAGCTTTTTAGTCACATGTTTCAGATATATTTCTGTAAACAGGTTTCGGCCAAACCTTCTCAATATAGGTTATTTTTATTGTTGTTATTATTATTGTGTTATCCTTGGTAGGACTTCATAACTTCAAAATGAAATTTTCCATTAGATCCTTGGTCAAGTGCTTGTCCGAATCCCTACCAGTAATCACAGACTGGGGAGGTTCTGAAATCTGCGTAGTCACACACTGTGTATCATAATCTGTGTAGTCTGGCTCTGAAGCTCAGGCTATTGATAAAATTCGAATGTCGGTTCGGGATCCAATATTAACGTTACCTGGTGAAAAAACTCTTCGTCTGATTGCACGTCTTGACAGGCTAACGCCCAAGCCACACTCTAGTCACACTTGTAGACAAAAAAAAAAAAATATTTTTATTGTTGTTATTATTATTGTGTTATCCTTGGTAGGACTTCATAACTTCAAAATGAAATTTTCGTGGAAAGTTTTAGTGGAGCTACAGTCAAAATGTGTTAGCTACAATTATTCTGCATATTACAAAGTAAGAATTGTTATCTCAACATGTTTCCTTCTTAATAGCTCCTAATCTAGACCTTTACCAATTTGTTGGAGGTCTAGAATTTACCAAAATGTTGGAGGTCTACTTACAAATTGGATCACGAGTAATAAACCCACTTAGGTATTTTTTTAGGGGGGGGGGGCTCGTATATTAAAACCTAATTTGGAATACTAATTAATCATTCAAACGATTTTAATTCAGGTATCAGTAAATGAAGCTGCAGCTCAAATATGCTGCTTAGTACCAGCTCTTCTAACACGAAGGGATGAACTTTTTCCACTGGCTCGTCAAGTTGTAAGGGAATCCGGATATCAATATTCAAAAGGCCATTCAAGGTAAGACTTTTTTTGTCTCTTGGTCCGATGTATCAACTGGCCAATCACTATAGTGAGTAAGGGGCTCTGTGCCGTTATTTAGAGGAGAGTCAGGGGGCATTTGCTATTCCTATATTTTTCGCCAAAAAGCTTCAATTCCCCCCACAGACTTGAAAAACCCACGTTTTTTGCTACTTTCATTGAAAAATCTGAAAAAATTATCCGCTACTTCGACTTTGAAAAATGCATTTTCTCCCCTTCCCCACAAACATTTTTGTGAATTGGTGCCACTTCAGAGGGGAAGGGGTAATGGATTTAACTGAATTAATAAACACTTTTACTGAGCGAAGTCAATGTCTTAATAAAATCAGGTTAAAGTTGGTAAAATTGGATTAAAATCAACAAAATTGAAGTGAATCAGATAATTAGTGACATTTTGCACCACTATTTTGAGTATTCAATTATTTTTATCGACTTTTCCTATAAAATTCAACTGACGAGAGATTAAAATCGAGTGTTCCAGCACAGGTTTAACAGTAATAAAAGTAAATAAAACAGTAAATAAAATAAAAAAGTAAACAGTAAAAATAGTAAACAGTAAATAAAATAAAATAGTAATTAAAAACTCCTAGTACGACTGGAGTACAAAGCCATCCATCAGAATTAATAAAAAAACATAATTAATTCTATTTATTTTAAGTTGAATAATTTTAATTTCACTTGTTGAATTTACAATGTTTTCATTTAAATTTTATTTATTTTCTATTTATTTATTTAAATTTTATTTATTTATTTGTTAATTTTATTTATTTATTTGTTAATTTTATTTATTTATTACTGATTCTATGTGTACTTTTATTATTATTTTTTAGATCAATTTTAATCTATTAAGATCGGGACTTAATTAAAGCTCTAAGTTTATTTGGACCCAGCCTGAAAGTTTCAAATGGTGAGCAGCTAATCTTAAGTTATTAAAAATTTGAATTTTAACTAAAGGCCTAAGTTTCTTTGGACACTGACAGAAATTTTGTAATGGTGAGCAGTTGCTCAGTGGCACATGAGCTCAAGCTCAATAGGATAGTTGCCCCCTCTACAACTTCCTATCTAAGCTCATAGAATCCATCCATGCCCATAAAAATAAAGTGACTGTAAGAATTTTGATTTTGAAAATTTTAAAACCATCCAATATTTCTCTATTATTCAAGAAATGGGTTTTTAGCATAAGGAATCTGTCAAGCAATATTTATCTTCTTAAGTTTTTCTTGTATTGTATTTTGTATGTTAATGACACATATAGAACTTTATAAAATAAGTAAAATTTAGTAAAAACGCTGAGCCATTGAAATTGAACTTCAGATTTTGCAAAATTACTTCGCAAGATTAATGTATTTGCAAATGAATAAATTGATAAAAACCTTGGTCAATTATTATTGGAAACTAAGGAGCCTTGAACAAGTTCCGGGCTTTTCTTTTTATTTCGATAATTAACACGTAGTTGGAAAGAGGTATTTTTACCTTTAAAACCAATCCAAGTGGAAAATTTAATATAATATTTCACTAATGTCCTAAAATAGCAACAAATATTGCATAATTTTCTAACCAAAGTATTTTCCGAGCAAACATTCTTAAATATAACTATGACCTAGATCTACGAGAGCAGATAAGTAGTCAGCATTTGGTTGGGGGAGGGGGAGGTTTATTATATATAGCTTAATAAGTTACATATAATCTTATTAGATATAACTTATTTTGCGAAATGTGAGGTGGTTAACGTGTGTAAAGTTGTTGATTCACCTGCAAGGTATGACGTGCATAAGTAGCTACATCTGTTTGGTGGAATCTTTAGAACCGGTCCCATTCCGAACTGCGCCTATGTCGATCAATTTCCACATTTTTTTACACAGTTCTTTTGAGTTTCAAAAAACTTCCCCCCTCTCAAACTACATACGCAGGTTTGTGTCCATTTATTGCATGTTTTATTGTAATTTTTCGCTATTTGAGGATTGCCCAAACCCTGCGACTCCTTGCAAATTTACTGTGAACCAGAGACGTGATGAAACTTCTTTTAAGATTGTAGGCCATTGTCCTTAGTTATTTAATGGGAGACACACTGTCTCCCAGAGGTGATGACATCTCTCTGCCTTCAATTCTGCCCTTGACTCTACGTCCAGTTCTTTAGGTCCATACCTATGCCTTCTTCCCTCAAGTTCAATTCACATACACACTTAGCTGGACATCAATGTCAAGGCAAAATCATTATCTACCAATCGTAATTTGCCTCCTCTTTTAGAAGAAGTCCTTTGAATAAGTCTCCCCAGCATGCGTGTGAAAGTGGCCTTAGTGGCTCAGGATATAGCCTAGTGCGTATTCTCCTTAGAACAGAGAATGATCTAATTCAACTTCCTAACTCTTCAAAGTAGGTGAAGCGCTTAAATGTTGCAGCGGGCAGTGAACTTAATGGCGTATCCGATTTTATTATATCATCTCAAGCATTGCAAGTACCTTAACCAATCACACTTCTTTTTTAGGGGAAATGTCTTAAGTTTCCATCATTTTTTAAAAAGATTAAGCTGTCTAGAATGTATTAAATCTTAATCATTTACTTTATGCGCTTCATTTGAAATCTGGTCACTTTATTTTTTTTTCTATCTGTTTTATTGATAGGTGACAAAACTAAGGCATATGATTTCGGCCAAATATTCTCAGGATTATCTTCAGCTTAAATTTTTCAACAAATCCTGTAAGATTATTTCCTGGAGTGTAATTTTACTTACAGATAAGTTTGTAAAAGAAAAAAAAAGCCCGGGAACTTTTCTGTTCGTTAGGCCACTCAAACCTCTAACGAATATATCTATATAAATAAACTAAACATAACGATAAGAATTGGTAAAGGATTGTAAGGAAAATCCTAAGCACTTTTAGAGCATTTCACTCCTTGTAGCCGACTTTCTTGTAGCTAGTCCCTCTGTAGCTGACCAAGACCAACCTATAACAATACCTTGAATAGTAGATTATTTAGATAATCTAGGGTTCATTCATTCTTCACCGGTTTTTTTCCAAGTGTATGCTTAGCATTTAAGTATTGTACTGTTGTGTCATGCCGCAATTATTCCTTAGGTCTCAGGCATTTGGACTGAAATCAGAAGCAAGTTCTGATGGGGCATCTACGAGACCTGCTGTTAAGCGTTCAAGAGTGGATGCTGGTGACAATTTTGATGAGGCCACAATAAGACGTTGCCAGGTATTTAAATTTTGTTATGTAAAACCTAATCATAGACAGCAGGGTCTTGACTGCTGTACCTATAGCTGTTTCTCTCAGAGTACATTGGTCAATCGAATCTATTTATATTCCATGTATTACAGAAGGGGGGAAAGCAAGGCCGTATCCAGGGGGAAGAGGTTACCAGGTTTTGCCCCCCCCTCGAATTCATTTGTTACATTCGTAAAAATGTAACAAAAGTGTATACATAAAAGTTTTTGATGCGCTTTTTTATGCACCCAACCAGAAAAAAATTACCCCCTCCGCCCGAACAAATATCCAGGACACACCCTTGGTAGAAAAGTATTGTTGGCCAGCTCTTTTGCATTAATCCTTGGTTTGTGATCAGTTGTGATCAGATCACACAACCTCCCTTAGGAAGGAGAGAAGATGCGTCGACCCAATTTTCGCTCTTAGAGTAATATATTTAGTAGTGTTTGAGTCACCAGATCCCTTTTGTCCTCAGTTATGTTGATTACAAGCAAGCGTTAGATTCAGCTGATAAAAGAGCTTTAGCGAAGGTCCTTTCCTTCTATGATATACCAGATAAATATATTAAATTGACTAGTGCTATGTACGTGAATAACATTGTTGCGTTTATGGTAGGATATGAAGTTAAAAGCTGGTTTTATATTGAATTAGGAATTACACACGGTTGCGTTCTATCCTCATTTATAGGAATTATTTTGATGGACTTCGTCCTAAATAGCACAGCAAAGGCTATGGGAGAACACGGAATCAAATGGGGAAACAAAACTCTCCTAGACTTAGATAATGCTGAATATTTGAGTGTCTTAAAATAAATTTTTAGAAAAATAATAGGTCTGAAACTTAATGTTAAGAAGACTAAGTCACCAAGACTGTGAGTAAGTGAAGGTGAAGAGGTGATGTTGAGTATATTAGTGATGATTTGGATACAATGTATAGAGGGTGGGTACATTGAAGATATTAAAGGTAGAATAGGCAAGGTCCAAGGTGTTTTTTCACAGCTGAAAAATGGTTAGAAGAATAGGAAGATAAGTCAAGGAATCAAGATTGTAATATTGTAATACAGTGTTGACAGTGGCCAAGCAGGGTTCTGAAGCACGGGCTCTCCGAAAGAAGAAGAGGATTTGTTAGAAGTTTTCTAGAAGAATTGTCTACGGATCCTTTTGGGTACCCGTCCGACCGACCGAAATTTTCACACAGTACGCTCTATGAAAAATGTGGTTTAATCCCACTTTCCATGGCTATAGTAAGAGAAAAGTTTGAAATGGCTAGGATACGTTCCGTGTGTGAAGGATAACAGATTGCCTAAGATCGTCCTTATCTGGCAACTATCGAGGGCCAAACAAAAAAGGTCGGCCACGAGTGTGGTAGGAGAAAGTTGTAAGGAAAGATTTAAGGGAAATTGGAACTTCTTTGGAGGTTGAAAAGAGGGAGGGTTCAAACAGATTGGGATGGGTATATATTGGAATAGATTAGTACTACTACTTGTTAGTAGTAGTAGTCATAGTAGTATAACACAAAAACGGCTTTTTTCTTACTGCGAACCCTCTGGTCCGGAGGTGCAAATTAGGGAGGGGTATAGGTAGAATATATGAAGCCCCATTTTTACTTAAATAATCGAAAAAAGCAGCAATACCCTCCCCCTTTTTTATTTTGAAAAATAAAAATTGTTTATCTTATTTAAAAAATTGAAAAATAGTTTTGCCCCTCCTCCCATTACGTTTTGATGAAATGGCGCCCCTGCCTAATACATCGTTATGAATCATAAAATTTAGAGAACGGATTTAGCAAATACTGTTCAAGTAATTTAATAGTTGCTCCTATTGTATCGGACTGATTCTTTTGAGTAGTCACCTTAATAAAAGAAAAATACCTAAACTTCAATAAAATTTAATTCAATTATAATTCAATTATATTTAATTCAATTCAATAATTCAATTATTTAATTCACTCAAATGCCACTTATCCTTTAACATTAAAAATATTTTCTGCCTCTTGAAGTCTCATTTTTGCCTCACGAAGTAGCCTTACCAGCTCCTCAATCCTCCTTTCTAATTCCTCAAGCCTCACTATATGCTCCATCAGTTGAGCTTTTGGATCTTCCAATATTTTTTTTCCACCTGGGGCTTCTTCTTGTACAACCCTCATTACCGCGTTGCTATCACCTAAAAGATATGCTGTATCAAACAATATTAGGACAAACTCCCATAGACTTTTAAATTCTCTTTATTTGCGTATTTTCAATTAAAAAAACTTTTTGTTTATATTTTCTTTAAAAACAAAAAAAACAACGAACTCCCCCCCCCCCAATTCTATTATCTATGAATAAAAAATAAGTATATAAACACATCTTCAGGATACGCAATTCTTGCTCGTTTTATATGTTAGATATGTCAATTTTCAAACATATTTAGAGTGCTGGCATGATATTTTACCCTATAATCTTCGCACCAATGTTTCGACTTACTTTTATGACATATTTTTGCTCGGTGACATAACTTGGTTTGATTTACATAACATGGTAAACTATTGAAGTGCCAAGGACATAAAAGAAAAGTTTTTATACGTTATGAGGTTTTTTTTAAGTACCACATTTTTATCAGCGTTGCTACATTGAGCCATGAAAGGAAATAACAAAAGCTGCGAAAAAGCACCAGGGCCTTTGCTATTGTATTTCTAACATCTTCACTGTACCCACCGTCTTTACTAATAGTACTTCCTAGGTAAGTGAAGCTGTCCACTTGATCAATCTTCTTGTTACCCAACATCACCTCTTTACCTTCAATTATTCCCATCTTACCGAATTAGTATTCTTGACATTAATTTTCAAACTTATTCTTGCACCATGAAGTCACAATACCTCTAAAAGTTAATTCATTTTGCTCACACTTTCATATAGGATGGTTAAAACATCAAAATACTCTAAGCCCTGGAAATTTTTACTTCCCCATTTGATTCCGTGTTTTTCCATTGCCTTTGCTGTGCTCCTAAAGACAAAGTTCATCAAAACGATCCATATAAAATTCATACGAAAGTAGTTACTAACCTATGCCAGGAAATCTGACCCCACCTCCACAGAGAACCCCCTTCCCCACGGAAATATCTTCTAGACAATTCAATCCCATTGAAAATTAACCCCGGACAATTACTCTTAACTACTCCGCCCGTAAAATTGAGACGGAAAAGAGAAAGCAAGACATATAAAAAGAATTTTTAGTAAGAATTCTGGCAAATTCTCCAAGTGCATAATTACTCCTGACAATTTCACTCCCAGGAAACTTCCCTCCCCATGGAAAATTCCCCCGTGGAAAACCCCCCGCAGAAATTCTCCCCACCCAAAAATGTATGCCTGCATCCAACTAACAAATACAATGCGTAAACAATAGGCAAATTTTATAACTTAAACACTTTTCCCCTACGGCTGTGGGGGGACCCAAAGGCATATTTATTGGGCCTTTCAACTATGCAGAACAAGATGGCTATCTCAAATTTTGATCGGACGATTCTGGGAAAAATGGGTAGGGAGGGGGCCTAGTTGCCCTCCAATTATTTTGGTCACTTAAAAAGGGCATTAGAACTTTTAGTGTCCGTTCGAATGAGCCCTCTCTCGATATTCTAGGTTGGTACGATCACCCCTGGAAAAAACAAAAAACCAATAAACACGCATCCATGATCTTTCTTCTGTCAAAAAAATGTAAAATCCCACATTTTTGCAGATAGGAGCGTGAAACCTTTAAAGTAGGGTTCTCGGAAACGCTGAATCTGATGGTGTGATTTTCATTGAGATCACTTGACTTGTAAGGGCTGTTTCTCCCTTTTTTCGAAAATCCGGAAAATTTTCTCTGGCTCGTACCCTTTGATGGGTAAGGCTAAAGTATTAAAAGACAATTCTTTTGATATATCTGTTGGTATCAAAATTCGGTTTTTTAGAGTTTCGGTTACTATTGAGCCGGGTCGCTCCTTACTAACAGTTCGTTACCATGAACTGTTTGATACTGTACTGGTTATAACTAGACTGTTATACCTACAAAATTGAAGCAGTAACATACATATCTTAAAAAATTGGCAGGTCAGAAATTTATTGTTTTTTTTTTTAACGAAAAAAAAACGCCATGTGCAGCTATGCACTTTTTGGTAGTAGCAGGTATAAAAAAAAGTGGGTAAAAAAATCAGCAAAAACTTAGCAAACCAAACTGCTTCAGTAGATCCAACTTTGGTTGAAGGTGTAGTTGTCGTTGGCAATCCACAGATCGTTAATGTCTGAATTTTTACGTACTGACAAGCGTTGGCAAATTCAGCTAATTAATTTTGCTAATTTGTTTTCATAGTTCAACGCGGCAACACTGTCGAAACAATGTTACTACCCTAAAAATTTCATAATCATGATACAACCACAAGAAAAGTCTTAGATTGTCATGGTTGTCAGGCATAAATAAGCCTAAGATGGCTCCAGGACGCAAAAAAGTTACATTTTGATTACCTTTTTTTATATTTTTCTTTCTAATCCCACCTCCTCTTCTCTCAGTGGCACCACTAATTCAAAAAAAAACTATTTAAACATTTTACAAAAAACGAAATGCCACCTACAGTTTAATTTACTTGAAAATAGCAGCCGAAGAGTGGTCTTCGCATTATTGTACTACTGCCTCTAGACTTACGTGATAAAATGACCTCCCGCAGAGAGGACGTCCTCCCGCTACAGGAAGTCCCGCTTACGGTGGCCACTTTACAACATCAAATAGCAAACTTTCTTTAATTCCAATTCTACGAAGAGACCACTAATATAAAAGATTTATATATTCTCCCCCCCCCCCAAAAAAAAAACAAGAAAAACCTTACAGCATCATTTCAGCTTATTTTTACATTACGTAAAACAAACACACTATCATATACAAATCAAATAAGCCGAGATAACCACAGTACCCCAATTTTAATTTTCATTCTTTTCTTTCCTTTTCCTCCTTTCTGAATTTTCGGTTGCTATTTTTAAAAAATAAACAAATTAATCTAAACTCCATTTACCTAACTGGCAACGCTGTTCTCACTCATACGCAATCGTCCCTACTTAGAAACTCAAATTATCTTTCCCACTCCTTTTTTCCCCACACTTATATTTACATTTACGATTCAAAATCACAAAATGTTTTCTCCAGCCTTCACTTGAATTTAATAATTCAAGTGAAGATTTTATCAAGTGAAGATCTCTGTGATTTTATGGCGAAACAATGAACTTGGTTAATCAAGCATTAAGATAAATATCCACCATATAAAATTACCATAATAAAATTACACACCGCCCCTCCTTCATAATGGCTTATGCGTGCTTACGCATCCCTTAATATAATTTTATGAAACATAAAGCAGATCAGTTTAGTCAAATGAAGCTTGGACATTGAAATGTGCTCTCTTTGGCACCTGCACCGACACACTGACCCTCCGCCCCCTTCTTCATAATTGCTGACGCGCAATTGTATATCAATAAACATAACTTCATGAAAAACCAAATCAGTGAACTTAGGTTAATCAAGCATTAAGATATATATCCATATTGACCATTTATCTAACATTGACTACGTGACTTTTCAGGAACGAATTTGCCACCATGCGTCATTACTTCTTCTGCAACTGGGTAGCTCAATATATAGTTTTTTGATACTTTCAAATCGATTTTTTCCCATGACATAGACCAGTGGTTCTCAAACTTATTTAGACACTCTACCCCTTTATACCCAAAAAAACATTTTAGGTACCCCTTATCAGTTACCGGTACTAAGTAAATTATAGTTAAAATATAAATAAAATTGCCAGTTCATTTTTTTCTTGGCCGGCCGCATACCGCCTAACAATTTTCGCCTACCCCGAAGGCAGGGCCGTATCCAGGATTTTTCTTCAGGGGGGGGTTTTACTAATTTTTTACTTTTTTGGGGGGGTTTTACTAATTTTTGACTCAGTTTTCGACTAGTTTTACTGATTTTTACCTAGGTTTTACTAATTTTTTACTTATTTTCGAGTCGGTCAAAAAAGTTTTTTTTTGGGGGGGGGGGCGTTCAAACCGGGTAACCCCCCCCCCCTGGATACGGCCATGCCCGAAGGGGTACCCATACCACAGTTTGAGAACCACTGATGTAGACAATTATAAGTAGACTAGAATTTTACTTTACGCAGGTTTTTGTTACGTTTCGGAGAAGCCGTATATGTTACGTATGTATATTACCTTACAGCAGCAAAAAAACCGAAGTCCTGGATGAGCAATTAATAAATTTTTTAAACAAATTACTAAACTTTTCCCAGAAAGCCTTTCAAGGCTTGTCAGATCAGAGATGGAATCTGCTTCATCATTCCACATTTTTGATTTTTGTTTAGTTTGCTTGTGAGGATTTTAGACGATGAAAAGGATGGATTTTCATTTCACAAAGGATGACGAGGATTTTAGACGATGAAAATGATGGATTTTTGCGTCAGTTTAGTGTGGAGGACTACTTAAGCGTGAAAGGTTATGCTTAACGTCACGTAAATTAGCCACCTAGTGCAGAAAATCACGTGCGTAGTGTGAAAGCAGCTTAAAGCCCAAATATGACAAAAGAAAATGTCAAATGGTTGCGTGATCTAGAAACCGTAACCATATCTGCTTACAGAATGATCGTATCTTCATTAATAAGAGTAATGAACTTCCGTTCTTTTATTCCTGTCCTTAAATACCGGTGATGCAAAAAAAAAAAAAAAAAAATTATGTTCCAGTTTTTGTTATAAAAAATTATAATAATTATATGTTTTTTTTATTAATTAAAAATAACAAGCTTTTTCAAATGAAAGTAAGGTGCAACGTTAGAACTTAAAACAAACAGAAATTATTCCGTATATGAGGGGGGCTACCCCTTCCTCAACCCTCATCTTTATGCTAAAGGGCACTATCTCCTATACCCACCACACTCAAGAAGGAATGTTAGGTTAATCCTAATGAAATATACCTAAATAAGATGAAAATAAAATACTTTAGTAACAAAATTGTGGAAATTACAACAGAGAATTTTGCATTCAGGCCCCCCAGAACACATTATATTCAATGGTTTATAGTCTAACCAAACCAAAATATCAACTCAAATATTTAATTAAAATATACCTACATCGTAGGGTATATACACTCTCTCACGCTAAGCTGATTATCACCGAGTGCAAATACAGAAAGAAACCGGTTCTGTCAGACCAAGAACTTGAGTGTGGTGGGTATAAGAGATAAGTACCTGCTAAAGTTTTTTAGTGCTTAAAAAGAACTTCTTACTACAATTAAACAGCCCTTGCGTTTGAGCATTCGTTCTTAAAAAATTCCGACAGAAAATCAAACTTTAGTGTAAAGAGTGAGGGTTGAGGAAGGGCAGGGGGGTTGTTTCAGGGGGGGGGGAATTTCCCCCCAATAATGTGGAGAAAAAATTATTATATATCCCATGCCCCTTGTCTATCCTGATAAGGACCCCTCTTGCCCCCCCCCCCCAATAAAATGCCAGAGATTCAGTCCCTGAGAAAGGGACAGCTCACCTAATATACGGAATAATTTCTGTTCGTTTTAATTTTTAACGTTG
Organism: Artemia sp. Qi Xiang Cuo; assembly: GCF_049724085.1. Lineage (NCBI taxonomy): Eukaryota > Metazoa > Arthropoda > Branchiopoda > Anostraca > Artemiidae > Artemia > Artemia sp. Qi Xiang Cuo. The sequence continues at coordinate 70,897,759 of NC_142802.1, read as the reverse complement.
CACCTTGCTTTCATTTGAAAAACTTGTGTTTTTTTTCTGATGCTTGTTCGAATCATGACGGAAAATTCCTTCCATAGAAAATTCGCGTGAGAAAATCACCCCCCCCCCCCTCGAAATTTGCAAAAAAGGGGTAAGGGATTTGCGGATTGGAGTGTAACTTGAGAGTAGTTTGTTATTAAAAAATTGGACGCTACAATCAGAATTGTTTGATTGACATTTGCAAAAAAGGGGTAAGGGATTTGCGGATTGGAGTGTAACTCGAGAGTAGTTTTTTATTAAAAAATTGGACGCTACAATCAGAATTGTTTGATTGACATTTGCAAAAAAGGGGTAAGGGATTTGCGAATTGAGGGTTATCAGTTAAGATAGCCCCTTGCCATGGAGCATAGTAATCTAAGTGGTCATTGGCTGGTCCAGTGCATGTGTAATTGAACCAGCATAGCTGATGATGGAAGGCCGGAAAAAATATGACTTGACCTAGATTTATTTCTTCGATGTGTACTGTATACTACATAAGTGGTGTTTGAACAGTGTTGTCAGTTTAAAATATGGTCTAACGTTACAGTATACTAAAAAGTTGATACTAAGAGAGATGTAGATAGCAAGAAAAGAATTTTAATAAAGAAATTCAGAACAATCCATAGAAATCCTTACAGATGAAGCAGTAAGGTGTATGTGAGTACGAACCATCAAGGATCATAAGCACCAATGACCCTAACCACCAGGGACTTCAACCCTCCATAGGTCCCCTATCCCCAAACTCGACGGGCGCCCCCTCCCCCCATTTTTTTTTTTCTTTTTTTCTTTTTTTGGTAATTTACATTTTTCTGATAACAAGTATCATTCATTAAGATCGTAGCTTTAAAATGTGAAACTTAAGTCCATTTTTGGATCTAAAAATAAACTATTTCTGTAAAATCTTAGTTAATAAGAGTTTTTGACCGTAAACTCTAGTTTTTTTGTTTTTTTTGTAAGAAAATTATGTAAAATACAATTCTTTAGTTCAAATGTGAAACTTAAGTCCATTTTTGCATCGAAAAATAAAACTATTTCCATAAAATCTGAGCTAATAAGGGTTTTTGACCGTAAACTCTAGTTTGTTGTAAAAAAATTTATGGAAAATACAATTCTATGGTTCAAATTTGAAACTTAAGTCCATTTTTGGATCGAAAAATAAAACTAGTTCCGTGTAAAGTCTGAGCTAATGAGGGTTTTTGACCGTAAACTCTAGTTTTTTGTAAGAAAATTATGGAAAATACAATTCTCTGCTTCAAATGTCAAACTTAATTCCATTTATGGATTGAAAAATAAAACTATTTCATTAAAATCTGAGCTAATTAGTGTTTTTGACCGTAAATTATAGTTTTTGTAAGAAAATTATTGAAAATACAATTTTTCGGTTGAAACTTGAAACTTACGTCCATTTTTGAATCGAAAAAATAGACTATTGCTGTAAAATCTGAGATAATAAGGGTTTTTGACCGTAAACTCTAGTTTTTTGTAAGAAAATTATGGAAAATAAAATTCTCTGATTCAAATGTTAAACTTAAGTCCTTTTTTGGATCGAAAAATAAAACTATTTCTGTAAAATCTGAGTTAATAAGGGTTTTTGACCGTAAACTCTAGTTTTTTGTAAGAAAATTATTGAAAATACAATTCCGTGATTCAACCGTGAATCTTAAGTCCATTTTTGGATCGAAAAATAAAATTATTTCCGTAAAATCTGAGCTAATAAGGGTTTTAGACTGTAACCTCTAGTTTTTGTAAGAAAACTATGGAAAATACAATTCTCTGGTTCACATATGAAACTTAAGTCCATTTTTGGATCGAAAAATAAAACTATTTCCGTAAAATCTGAGCTAATAGGGGTTTTGACCGTAAACTCTAGTTTTTTGTAAGAAAATTATGTAAAATACAATTCTCTGGTTCAAATGTGAAATTTAAGTCCTTTTTTTAGATCGAAAAATATAACTATTCCCGTAAAATCTGAGTTAATAAGGGTTTTTGACTGTAAACTCTAGTTTTTTGTAAGAAAATTATGGAACATACAATTCGTTGGCTCATAGGTGAAACTTAAATCCATTTTTCGTTAAGTCTTAGAGTGAATAAATTCGTTATCAACATCCTTTGTCAGATACACCAAATAAAATTGACAAAATTTAATTTCAGAATGAATAAATGCTTTAACAACATCCTTTATCGGATATGTCGGATAAAATTGACAAAATCTAAGTATCAGAGTGACTAATTTTTTTTATCAACATCCATTGCCAGATACATCGAATAAAATTGATAAAATATAAGTGTTAGAGTGAATAATTTTTTTTATCAACATCCTTTGGCAGACACATCGGATAAAATTGACAAAATCTAAACTTCAGAATGAATAAATTCATTATCAACATCCTTTGTCGGATATGTCGGATAAAATTGACAAAATCTAAGTATCAGAGTGAATATTTTTTTTAACAAAATTTTTTTTTCGACTTCGAAATTATTCAACTTTTTTTTACATCTCTAAATCATATCAGAAAAATATAATGACACTTTTGATTTAAATTTTAAAATATATTCTTGTGCATACCCATACTCCTATTGATGAGGACTGATGGTTCTAATTCAATATTTTTTTCATGAAAGCAAACTATTTTTTTTACTAAATTTTTATTGGACTTCGAAATTATTTAACTTTTTTTACATCCCTAAATCATATCAGAAAAATAGAATGGTACTTTTGATTTAAATTTTAATATATATTCTTGTGCATACCCATACTCCTATTTATGAGAACTGATGGTTCTAATTCAATATTTTTTTCATGAAAGCAAACTATTTTTTTTTTACTTCGAAATTATTCAACTTTCCTTTTTTTACATCTCTAAATCATATCAGAAAAATAGAATGACACTTTTGATTTAAATTTTAAAATATATTGTTGTGCATACCCATACTCCCATTGATGAGGACTGATGGTTCTAATTCAATATTTTTTTCATGAAAACAAACTATTTTTTTAACAAATTATTTTTTTGGACTTCAAAATTATTCAACTTTTTTTACATCTCTAAATCATATCAGAAAAATAGAATGGCACTTTTGATTTAAATTTTAAAATATATTCTTGTGCATACCCATACTCCTATTGATGAGGACTGATGGTTCTAATTCAATATTTTTTTCATGAAAGCAAACTATTTTTTTTAGCTAAATTTTTTTGGGACTTCGAAATTATTCAACTTTTTTTACATCTCTAAATCATATCAGAAAAATATAATGACACTTTTGATTTAAATTTTAAAATATATTCTTGTGCATACCCATACTCCTATTGATGAGGAGTGTTGGTTCTAATTCAATATTTTTTTCATGAAAACAAACTATTTTTTTAACAATTTTTTTTTGGACTTCGAAATTATTCAACTTTTTTTTACATCTCTAAATCATATCAGAAAAATAGAATGGCACTCTTGATTTAAATTTTAAAATATATTCTTGTGCATACCCATACTCCTATTGATGAGGAGTGATGGTTCTAATTCAATATTTTTTTCATAAAAAACAAACAATTTTTTTTTTGGACTTCGAAATTATTCAACTTTATTTATTTTTTATTTTTTTTTGTACGTATCTTAAAATGACAAAATATGCTTACGGCTCTAACAATTGTACTCTATGCTTGTTCAGAGACACGATGCGGCATTCCCACTGTTACTTTATGGCCGGTTATCGACACTACCTAGTTTATTGCATGTATTAAAACACATAACTAATATCTCTAAAAAGTGAAGATGAAGCATTTTAAGAAAGTGTGTTCACATGAAAGTGTTATTGTAGTATTGAATACTGACAAGGAGACGTATTTAAACTTTGAAATAAGTGTAAGTGGTAGCACTATCGGCAATGTATGCGTGCATTGTCATGATAGTAAGGAATTGAATTTCTTTGGAGTACCAAAAAAAATCAACTCTTATGATGGTGGATATGCGAGATTGAGATCTCCGGAGATGATTGCACTCAAAGAGAATGCCAACATAAAAATACTTGTTGATAAAGACGGGCATTTTCTTGCTAGTGCTTGTGGTAACATGTTACCCAGTGTTAAACCATATCGTCAGCTTTCAGGTATTAGCATTCAACGGAAGGTCAAAAAAAGAAAGGCCTACTCTTCTACTAATATCATAAACCATATCTTGTCTACGTGCCGAAACTGTTACCTGTGTAAAAATAGTGTGATAATAGACAGTGAAATTGCTAGAAAAATAAAAAAGGCATTGGCAGAACATATCACTAAGGAATATAAAGATGAATCGATGAAAAACAAAGTACCAGCAAACGTTACTGCCATTGATCAAACGGTCAATGAACCAAATAATACCAAAGACGAAAAGCATATTGAGCCTGTTGATGACACACCTTAAAAATTGTGTATGAGTCAAAATGGAATAATGAATATTCTACTGATTACAAACTAAGAGAAGACAATAGCTGCAATATCAAGATAGAACATGGTGAACTATTTTATGGAACAGATTCAAAATGTACAAAGTTGTTCATTGATATTAATAATGTATAATAATATTTTTTTTTGCATTAATATTCTACATGGCATTATTTCATTAAAAATATGTTATGCATTACATTGTTATGTGTTCATTATTTTTAGAGTAAATTAGCATATCAAACGTTTAGAATGTATAATAAAATATCGGAGATGTAAGAAAAGGAATTTGCTTACATCTATTGTCAGACACATGGGATAACATTTACAAAATCTTTGTATCAGAATGAATAAATTATTTATCAAAATCCGTTGTTGGATATATCATTATGAAAAAATTTTAAGTAAGTAAGTAACAAACTCTTTCTTGAATTCACCTCTTGGATACACAATACAGAAATTTAATTAAGGAAATTATGAAAAAAAGAATTGTAAGTAAGTAACAATCTCTTTTTTAAATTCAACTTTTGTATAAACAATGCGGAAATTTCATTTAATAAATTATGAAAAAATTGTAAGCAAAATTCGTCTCCTGGATATATGAAAAAGACATTTCATTCAAGAAATTATGACAAAATTCTAAGTAAGTAACAAACTCTTTATTGTTTTCACGTTTGATCAATGGCAGTAACGTTTGCTGGTACTTTGCTTTTCATCGATTCATCTTTATATTCCTTAGTGATATTTTCTGCCAATGCCCTTTTTATTTTTCTAGCAATTTCACTGTCTATTATCACACTATTTTTACACAGGTAACTGTTCCGGCACGTAGTCAATATATGATTTATGATAATAGTAGATGAGTAGGCCTTTCTTTTTTTGACTTTCCGTTGAATGCTAATACCCGAAAGCTGACGATATGGTTTAACACTGGGTAACATTTTACCACAAGCACTAGCAAGAAGATGCCCCTCTTTATCAACGATTATTTTTATGTTGGCATTCTCTTCGAGTGCGATCATCTCTGGAGATCTCAATTTCACATATCCACCATCATAAGAGTTAAATTTTTTTGGTACTCCAAAGAGATTTAATTCCTCCCTGCCATGAAAATGCATACATACGTTATTAATAGTGCTACAACTCGTAGTCTCTTCAAAGCTTGAATGCATCTCCTTGTCTGCACCCAATGCTACAAAAGTACTATCAGATAGATAGGCTTTTTTACAGTGCACCATTTTTACTTTTTTAGAAGTAAGAGTTATGTGTTTCTGATTAATACATGCAATAAACTAGGTAGTGTCAATAATCGGCCATAGAGTAACAGTGGGAAAGCTGCATCGTGTCTCTGAACAAGCATAGAGTACAATTTTTAGAGCCGTAAGAATAGTTTGTCATTTTAAGATACGTAAAAAAAAAATAAATAAAGTTGAATAATTTCGAAGTCCAAAAAAAAATAGTTTGTTTTTTATGAAAAAAATATTGAATTAGAACCGTCACTCCTCATCAATAGGAGTATGGGTATGCACAAGAATATATTTAAAAATTTAAATCAAGAGTGTAATTCTATTTTTCTGATATGATTTAGAGATGTAAAAAAAAAGTTGAATAATTTCGAAGTCCAAAAAAAAAATTTTTTTTAAATAGTTTGTTTTCATGAAAAAAATATTGAATTAGAACCATCAGTCCTCATCAATAGGAGTATGGGTATGCACAAGAATATATTTTAAAATTTAAATCAAAAGTGTCATTCTATTTTGCTGATATGATTTAGAGATGTAAAAAAAAAGTTGAATAATTTCGAAGTCCAAAAAAATTTAGTTAAAAAAAAAAGTTTGCTTTCATGCAAAAAATATTGAATTAGAACCATCAGTCCTCATCAATAGGAATATGGGTATGCACAAGAATAATTTTTTAAAATTTAAATCAAAAGGGTCATTCTATTTTTCTGATATGACTTAGAGATATAAAAAAAATCTTAATAATTTTGAAGTCCAAACAAAAAATTTGTTACAAAAATACTTTTTTTTAATGAAAAAAATATTTAATTAGAACCATCAGTCCTCATCAATAGGAGTATGGGTATGCACAACAATATATTTTAAAATTTAAATCAAAAGTACAATTCTATTTTTCTGATATGATTTAGGGATGTAAAAAAAGTTGAATAATTTCGAAGTCTAATAAAAATTTAGTTAAAAAAAAAGTTTGCTTTCATGAAAAAAATATTGAATTAGAACCATCAGTCCTCATCAATAGGAGTATGGGTATGCACAAGAATATATTTTAAAATTTAAATCAAAAGTGTCATTATATTTTTCTGATGTGATTTAGAGATGTAAAAAAAAATTGAATAATTTCGAAGTCCAAAAAAAAACTTAGTTAAAAAAAAATATTCACTCTGATACTTAGATTTTGTCAATTTTATCCGACATATCCGACAAAGGATGTTGATAATGAATTTATTCATTCTGAAGTTTAGATTTGTCAATTTTATCCGATGTATTGGCCAAAGGATGTTGATAAAAAAAATTTATTCACTTAACACTTATATTTTATCAATTTTATTCGATGTATCTGGCAATGGATGTTGATAAAAAAAATTAGTCACTCTGATACTTAGATTTTGTCAATTTTATCCGACATATCCGATAAAGGATGTTGTTAAAGCATTTATTCATTCTGAAATTTAGATTTTGTCAATTTTATTTGGTGTATCTGACAAAGGATGTTTATAACGAATTTATTCACTCTGAGAATTAACGAAAAATGGATTTAAGTTTCATCTATAAGTCAAAGAACTGCATTTTCTATAATTTTCTTACAAAAAACTAGAGTCTACAGTCAAAGACTCTTTTTAGCTCAGATTTTCCGGGAATAGTTATATTTTTCGATCTAAAAAAAGGACTTAAGTTTCAAATTTGAACCAGCGAATTGTATTTTACAGAATTTTCTTGCAAAAAGCTAGAGTTTACGGTCAAAAACCCTTATTAACTCAGATTTTACGGATATAGTTTTATTTTTAGATCCAAAAATAAACTAAAGTTTCACATTTGAAGAATAGATTTGTGTTTTCCATTATTTTCTTGCAACAATACATAGTTTACGGTCAAAAACACTCATTAGCTCAGATTTTACAGAAATAGTTTTATTTTTCGATCCAAAAATGGACTTAAGATTCACATTTGAATCAGAAAATTGTATTTTCCATAATTTTCTTACAAAAAACTAGAGTTTACAGTCAAAAACCCTTATTAACTCAGATTTTCGGTAAATAGTTTCATTTTTCGATCCAAAAAGGACCTACTTTTTACATTTGAGCCAGAAAATTTTATTCTCCATAATTTTCTTACAAAAAACTAGAGTTTTCGGTCAAACAGCCTTATTAGTTCGGATTTTACAGAAAAAGTTATTTTTCTCGATCCGAAAATGGACGTAAGTTTCACATTTGAACTAAAAAATTATATTTTCCGTAATTTTCTTACAAAAAACTATAGTTTACGGTCAAAAACCCTAATTAGCTTAGATTTTACGGAAAAAGTTTTATTTTTCGATCCAAAAATGGACTTAAGTTTCACATTTGAACCAGCGAATTGTATTTTCCATAATTTTCTTACCAACAAACTAGAGTTTACGGTCAAAAACCCTTATTAGCTCAGATTTTATGGAAATAGTTTTATTTTTCGATCCAAAAATGGACTTAAGTTTCACATTTGAACTAGAGAATTGTATTTTCCATAATTTTCTAACAAAAAAAACAAAAAAACTAGAGTTTACGGTCAAAAACTCTTATTAACTCAGATTTTACAGAAATAGTTTATTTTTCGATCCAAAAATGGACTTAAGTTTCACATTCGAAAGCTACGATCGTAATGAATGATACTTGTTATCAGAAAAATGTCAATTGCCAATAAAAAGAAAAAAAAGAAAAAAAATGGGGGAGGGGGCCAAAAAGTTGGAGGGGAGGGGGCGCCCTTCGAGTTTGGGGATAGGGGACCTATGGAGGGTTGAAGTCCCTAGTGGTTAGGGTCATTGGTGCTTATGATCCTTGATGGTTCGTACTCACATACACCTTACTACTTGATCTGTAAGGATTTCTATGGATTGTTCTGAATTTCTTTATTAAAATTATTTTCTTGCCATCTACATCTTTCTTAGTATCAACTTTTTAGTATACTATAACGTTAGACCATATTTTAAACTGACAATACTGCTCAAACATCACTTGTGTATTATACAGTACACATCGAAGAAGTAAAGCTAGGTCAAGTCATATTTTTTTCCGGCCTTCCATCATCAGATATGCTGGTTCAATTACACATGCACTGGACCAGCATATGATCACTTAGATTGCTATGTTCTATGGCAAGGGGCTATCTTAACTGATAACCTTCAATTCGCAAATCCCTTACCCCTTTTTTGCAAATGTCAATCAAACAATTCTGATTGTAGCGTACAATTTTTTAATAACAAACTACTCTCGAGTTACACTCCAATTCGCAAATCCCTTACCCCTTTTTTGCAAATGTCAATTAAACAATTCTGATTGTAGCGTCCAATTTTTTAATAACCAACTACTCTCTAGTTACACTCCAATCCGTAAATCGCTAACCCCTTTTTTGCAAATGTCAATCGAACAATTCTGATTGCAACATCCAACTTTTTAATAACAAACTTCTCTCGAGTTAAGGCAATCTTCCAAATAACATGCGTGTCCGCTCTATAGCTAAAGATCGCATTTTAAAATGTCTACTCTTGTGCAATTCTTATCAATAACAAAAAACCAGTTTCTTGTGCCAAGGAACGTAACCTAGGCAAATAGCACAGGAAGGAACATAAAGTGGGCAAAATGGTACTTAGGACTCTACTTGTAAATTTTAGTGGGTCAAATAAACTTAGTGAATTTTATATATTTCGAATCAAATAGTTTGAGGTAAAGAGCTGTAAATAAGGAGCGACCCGGCTCAATAGCAACCGAAACTTTAAAAAACGGAACTTTGAAACCAAATGAATTTAATCAAAAGAAATTAAATTTATGTGTTGATTTCAAATATATAAGTTTCATTAAGTTTACTCTTACCCATCAAAGGGTTACTAGCCGGAGAAAATTTGCCTGATTTTCGAAAAAAGGGTAAACATCCCCTAAAAGTCATAGAATCTTAATGAAAATTACACCATCAGATTCAGCATATCAAAGAACCCTACTACAGAGTTTAAAAGCTCCTATCTTCAAAAATGTGGAATTTGTATTTTTTGTCAGAAGAAGGATCACGGATGCGTGTTTATTTATTTTTTTTTTTTTTCCTGGGGTGATCGCATCGATTTAGTGGGCATAGATAACATGATCCCCCACAGTCCCTGGGGAAAGTTCTTTAAGTTATAAAATTTGCCCACTGTTTACGTATAGTTTTTGTTATTGGGAAGCATGTATACATTTTTCGGGTAGGAAGGGGAGGACTAATTTTCTGCTCTTAAAGTTATAAAAATTTGCCGATTGTTTACCTATAGAATTTATTATTGGGAAGCCTGCATACATTTTTTGGGTGGGAAGGGGAGGGCAAATATTCTGCTGGGGCGATTTTGCACGGGGAGAATTTTCTATGGAGAAGGAAGTTTCCACGGGGTTGAACTTATCGGGGGAAATTGTATACAGAGGGAATTTGCCTGAATTCATATACGAAATTTCTTTATATGTCTTGCTTTCTCTTTACTGACACAATTTTCCTTGTGGAGGTGTTAAGGGTAATTGTCCGGGGTAAATTTTCACCATTAATGAATTATCCAGAGGATATTTCCGTGGGGATGAGGATCTTTCCGTAGAGGGGGAGCCAGATTTCCTGTCGTTATTTTAAAAAATATCATAAATTAAATAAAAAAACTTATTTTTCAACTGAAAGTAAGGAGCAGCATTAAGGCTTAAGACAAACAGAAATTATTGCGTATACGTGGGGGTTTGCTCCTTCCTCAACACCTCGCTCTTTACGCTATAGCTTTAATTTTGTCCCAATTGTTTAAAAACGACTCCTGAAGCACAAGGGTCATTTAATTAGAACAATAAGTAACTTTTTTAAAAGTGCCGAAAAACTTTAGCGTGAAGAGCGAGGTTTTGAGGAGGGGGCAACTCCCCTGATATACGTAATAATTTCTGCTTGTTTTAAGTTTTAATGCTATATATATATATATATATATATATATATATATATATATATATATATATATATATATATATATATATATATATATATATATATATATATATATATATATATATATATATATATATATATATATATATATATATATATATATATATATATATATATATATATATATATATATATATATATATATATATATATATATATATATATATATTTTTTTTTTTTTTTTATATATATATATATATATATATATATATAAACACAGTTTTTGCTGAACACAGTTTTTCGCTACTGATTAGCAACTGATTAAAGATGTTTCATGTGTAGGTTAAGCCTCTATTATCAAAGTTCCTTACTAGATTCTAGTTAACGGTTAAACCAAAACGGTAAAGCAGAAGGCCATTACTACCAGCCATATGTCTGAGGTTTTTATTGAATCAGGAAAAGAAAGTAAGGGGAAGTTTAATTTTGGTTTTTCAGTCATTATATTTCTAAAAAGGAAACTTTTTGTTATTTGTAACCTTTCAGAAAGGATTAAACTCCGGAACCCCTAGAAAGGTTGTCATTGTTAGGCCGAAACCTAAGCAAACAGTGCAAGTTATATTGCACGGCTTCACATTGGCGATTTAAAACGTTAACTATTTATCTTCTAATTTAATTATTTTTTAGAATTAATAAATGGTTCAATTATTTTAATTATTTAGCAAGTTCATTTTTAGACATTAAAATTAATTTATATGTTTTATTTAAAATTTATTTTCAAGGGTTTAGAACTGGCTGTGTTCTAAAAACTGAAGTAGGCATTTAAAGTCAAAACTATCAATCGAGGACGCGCTTCCAGCATTTTTGTTTTATTGGGGGGGGGGGGGGGTAAAGGTTGTCTACATCTGGGGAGTCAAGGAGCATGGGCTATATAGTATTTTTTTTCTCTCTCCTTATAATTGGGGGCAGCTGCCCCTGCCCCCCAAACGACGCCACTGCGATCAATTATTTTATTTTATTTTATAATTATTATTATTTTATTTTATTTTTTTCACTGGCTGTTAATTGTCCTCGTTTTCTTCCTTTCTTCGCGATTTTATGTTTTATCCAGATTAGCCAGTGTGGTCTCAGAAATTATTTATTTTAACAATAAGCTCAGAATTCATTTATTTGAAGAAATAAGTAGATAAAATTCAGTATTATAATGTTAGAATAACCGACAGTATAGTGGTACCTGTCTTTACTGAAGGATGCAACTGTCTATACTGTCTATACTATACCTGTCTATACTGAAGGATGTAACATGATAGGGGGTAGGAATAGGATAGCTCCCGCCTTACAGAAGATGAAACGTTTTGCTGGTTTTCAATCCATTTATTTGAATGATATTTCCCCTACCCATCTATCCGAAGTTCTATCGTACAAATATAATTACTAAAATATTTACCAAAATGTTGTCCAAAATATCAATAGCAAGCCAAAATCTTGATTTTTAAGGAGAAAAAAAAATTACAAATACTCCTTTTATTGCCTAATAAAAAAACAATGACATTTAAAACAAAATGAAAAAAAAGAAAAAGTAAAATGAAATTTTAAAAAAGAAAATTTCTACAAAGTTCTATCGTACAATTATAATTACTAAAATATTTACGAAAATGTTGTCCAAAATATTAATAGCAAGCCAAAATCTTGATTTTTAAGGAGAAAAAAAAATTACAAATACTCCTTTTAGTACCCAATAAAAAAACAATGACATTTAAAACAAAATGAAAAAAAGAAAAAGTAAAATGAAATTTAAAAAAAGAAAATTTCTACAAATTTCTATCGTAGAATTATAATTACTAAAATATTTACGAAAATGTTGTCCAAAATATTAATAGCAAGCCAAAATCTTGATTTTTAAGGAGAAATTTTTTTTAAAAATACTGCTTTTATTACCCAATAAAATAGCAATGACATTTAAAACAAAATGAAAAAAAGAAAAAGAAAAATGAAATTTTAAAAAAGAAAATTTCTACAAATTTCTATCGTACAATTATAATTACTGAAATATTTACCAAAATGTTGTCTAAAATATTAATAGCAAGCCAAAATCTTGATTTTTAAGGAGAATTTTTTTTTACAAATACTCCTTTTATTACCCAATAAAAAAAACAATGACATTTAAAACAAAATGAAAAAAAGAAAAAGCAAAATGAAATTTTAAAAAAGAAAATTTCTACAAACCAAGTTTTTTGAAAGAAATTAAAGAACTGCAAAAAAAACAATGCGGGATATATGCACCAAAGTAGATATTGCATCTTAGAGTGAAATAAAAGAGTGAAATTAAAGTGAAATAAGAAGAGGGAAATTAACATGGGACCACATACGCTAAGAAGAAGAGTAAGTGAAACGTGAAACATAGAAAACTGACCTAAATTCATGCACACTCGACGTTAAGTTGAATTAAGCTTAAAGATTGCTTAATTTATCGGCTTTTACTTTATTATTTAAAATTAAACATATTGGAAAATGTTCTTAAACCACAGAACGTAAACATTTTTATCCAAAAAATTTTATTAATAGTTTTTTTTTATTATTAATCATAATAAATTGATAAGAAATAATAATAGATTAATAAAAAATAATAATAAATAATAAATTAATTTTGTTAATAAAAATTTTACGGGTGAAACTGGTACAACTTCCATGTTTGTGGAAGATGCATGAATTAATGCAGATGTTCTGATAGTTTATTTGTTCTGCACGTTCTTTTTTTCTTTATCTGCTTTTTTACGAATCCAGATGCCAGAAAGTCGGTATTATTTAAGACTAGGTGGGAGGCAGTTCCCTTCCCACTGCATACGTTCCGGTCCCGTGTATATCATAATTTTTGTTTATTTTATGTATATATTTTTAATTTATGTTGTTTTTTCTGTATAGGCTACTATGCAATTCTCAAAATATGGTGAACCTTAAATATGTCAATTCACTGCTATTTGTAACTTCTGCTTTACATCCAGAATCAGGAGCCTCCAGGAAAAAAGTTGTAAGCCTCCACCTCCTCCCACCTTCGATTTATGTAGGCAGATCACGGCTTGAATATCTTAGAATTGAATGTTGAATTTGAAAAAAGGAACCCTTTTTTCAAAATAATTAACAAGATGTTCGATTAGAAAATTACGCATATTTTTCTTTGTCCACTTCTTATTCAAGTTATGAAAACATTTTTTTTTATTGACACCTCCCCCCCTCCCAACCTCGTGAATTATTTCCGCGAGCCTCTCTCTTAGGACCAGCATTAGATTGAACAAGACTAACGTCTATGTATTCAATTTTCCCCCTTTTGTAGGAGAGACTTCTTCAAATAGACGACGAACTTCGAATCTTGGGTGATAGAAGTGAGGAGCTTAAGGTGGCTCAGGGATGCGATCAAGGGTCTTTCTCCAAAGCGCATGTGGCAGCTATTCAAAATCAACAGCAAAATCTTGTCTCAGAACAAAATGAAATAATGCTTCAAATGAAAATGTCAAGGTATGTCCAAAATTTATGGTATCAAAAATTGTTTTGTAGCTTAGATACATTCTTAGACATAGCTTCGATCAAAATGCCACAATATGTGCCATCTTTGTTCTAGCAAGTGCCATTTTGTAATCCATACTTATTTTGTATCAATACACATGTAATCAATACATACACGTCAATATGCATAAAATTATGTCGATAAATTCCCCGAATACTGTACGTTAATAAGCAGGGCAGTAAACATAAAGCACATGTAGGGGGAGGGGAGATAGTAGTAAGCTTCCCTAAGACTAACCCCAATAAAAATGTGTATGGTGTCGTTGAAAATAGGGAATTTTTATGATAAATATAAAAAATAATTAAATAATTATAACGATTTTGGCTACAGAAGGGGTCAAGCCCCATGTCTCACTACTGTTGACATGCTTTGGACAATATTCACCTATGTTATTGAACTCTCAATTGCTACTCTTCAAGTGAAACGTTTCATACCTTTTCTTTAGATCGACACTTCCATTTCCTTATGAAGCACTTCTTCCTTTTACTTTACCTGTTATTTATTTCTTTTACTTAACATTTTTAAATATTTAACGTTTATTCGTCTCTCAAGTTTTTCCTGAGTTATGCTTATACTTGTGAATTTTAAATACTAAGAAAATTAAAGTACTAATAAGTACCAAGCAGTCATAATAACAAACTGTAAGTAAAGATAGAACCGTAGCAACACGAACCAAAACTCTAAAAATCAGAACTTCGAAAAAAAAATACATAAAGTACATCAAATAAGCTCTATATTATGTTGCTTTTCAAGTGTAACTTGTGTAAATATGAAAATTTATTAAGTTTAAAGCTACACATCAAAAGCTATTAGCATAAGAAAATTGTTATAATTTCAGAAAAAAGGTGAAAATTACACAATCAAATTCTGGATCCCCAGGAATCCCTGAAAGAACTTGCAAGCTGCTTAGTACGAGAATATGAAGTTCCATATTTTTCATATGCCACGTGCATTTCGTGTTTATGTTGTTTTTCAAAAACAAAAACATTCTTTAAATTTTACTAAATAAACCTTTTTTTGTAAGTCTTTCCCGTCTTTCAAAAAATCCTTTACTTTTGTGTCCTACCCCTATAGTAAGGCTGACAATCTTTCAGCTCAAATACTAATACTACTACTAACAATTCACTGCAGCACCAAGCCGCCTGAGCGACGCACGCTCCTCCTCCATCCCAATCTATCTATAACCTCTTTCTTTACACCCTCCCAAGAAGTTCCCATTTCCCTTAAATATTTCCCTACGACATCCTCCCACCCCAGTCAGGAACAAACTACTTCTCGTTTGACCCTAGACGGTTAGCTTATAAGGACTATCTTTGACAATCTGTCATCCTTCATCCACAGAACGTGTCCTAGCCATTTTTAACTTTCCCTCATTGAAACCCTATAAAGCGTGACTGAACACAATTTTTATACAGCACAAATAGTTACTTTAGTTATCGCTACAATAATTTAATTTAATAACTGTATTAAAAGTTCCTATATCTATAATTCCGAATAAATAATTACAAATAATGCTCCCTAGGCACTTGCCTCGGGAGCAGATATTTTGGGGCATAAAATTTCAAATAAAAAAATCTAACGGTTATAGTCATTTTCTAATTTTTATAATTTTATTTTTATTAATATAAAGTAGAGGGCGTAGTTTATAAATGAAATTAATTAATAAATTATTAAATAATAAAATTAAAAAAATTAAATAATAATTAAAATAATTGAATTAAATATTTAATAATAATTAAACAATTCAAATAATAAGTATTTAAATTTGAAGCATCTCATAATAAAATGACTTGCATGAGGTTCATTATCCGATACTATTTTTATAACACTTAAAAAAAGCTGTAGTACGTAATTGCAAATAGTTAATTGCAAAAAAGTACCAAAATATAGCGACATGCATTGTTTGAAACAAAAAGTGTGTAATTTCCAACCGGTAGTATTTGGCAACAATTCTGGCTTCTAAAAAGCACCTCATAATCCTTTTAAGATTTATGGCTGATACAACTTTTATTTTTGCATGGTACGTCTGTCTGAGAAACAATTTAACAGTAGCCTATATCTCTTTTGTTTTTTTAGTCTATCATTTCTTTTTGCTTTTTCACTCCTATCTCAAGAATATAGTCAAATCAGAACACATTTGTGCTTTTAGGTTGTATTTTTGGATTTATAGCTTCTAACATTTTTATTGTCAAGTGAGCTTGTGCGGTTGAAAAAAAAATTAACAGCAAAGGCCTTTTCTAGGTTATGTTAGTTTTTCATTTCTTGTTCCTACTTTTACTCCCCCATTCAGAAATGTTACCAAATTCGGCCACAAATGTGCTTTTTGGAAGGTTCTTTTTAGATTTACCGTTTATAAAACTTTTGTTTTTAATGATGTGTTCGTTTGAAATTTAACGACATATAGCCTTTCTAGTTTATCTATTCTTTTAGTTTACCTAATTTCAAGGGCAGATTCAGGATTTTTTTTCGGAGGGGGGGGTTACTGATTTTTTACTCAGTTTTTGACTAATTTTACTGATTTTTACCTAGGTTTTACTAATTGTCGACTTATTTTCGACTCGTTCAAAAATTTCGGGGGTGGGTCAAACCGGGTAACCCCCCCCCCCTGGATACGGCCTTGCCTAATCTTTAGCATTTTAGTTTACCTATTCTTTTCGTTCACCTATTCTTCAGTATTTTAATTTACCTATTATTTTTTTGCCTCACCTCTTCAGAAAACTTGATCAAACCTGACCATATCTGTGCTGTTTTTTTTTTTGGGGGGGGGGGGGGCTCTCCGATTTATGGTTGATAATTTCTTATTATCTTTTATTATTATTATTTTTTTATTTCGCACTAATATATACTTCTGAAAGTAAAAGTTTTACAGCAAACCTCTAGTGAAAGTTTACTTTATTATTTGTTTTTTATTTATTTGCCTTTTCAGAGAATATGATCAAATCTAATTTTTTTATATTTTAGCTGGTAAAGTCTTTAGTTAATGTATATCTGAAAATCGGAAATTTTGCATCTTTTCTAGGCTATGTTAGTTTATTATTTTTCTTTTTCATTCTCTCTAATATGAAATATGATTAATCCTGAGATTATATTGGCTTCTTCTGGGCTTTTATTATATTTCGTTGGTGGCATATCTAATGACCGTGTCTAAAATTCTCACAATTCTAAGATCGTTGCCGAAATCTTTCACTAAGCTGTTCTCAAAAGAAGGATCAACTGGTAGACATTGATCCTCCCGAAAGATCATAGATCCTTCCTTAGAATTAAATAAAAAAAAACAAGTTTTTTTAACTGAAAGTAAGGAGCGACATTAAAACTTAAAATGAACAGAAATTTTTCCGTATATGAAAGGGGCTGTCCCCTCCTCAATGCCTTGCTCTTTACGCTAAAGTTTTTTATTGTTTAAAAAAAATAGAGTTGTGAGAAAGTCAAACTTTAGCGTAAAAAGCAAGGCGTTGAGAAGGGGACAGCCCCTTTCATATACGGAATAATTTTCTGTTCGTTTTAAATTTTAATGTGGCTCCTTACTTTCAGTTAAAAAAACTTTTTTTTTTTTTTATTTAATTTCTGAACGTTTTTGAATAAATGCAGTACATGAATAATTAAAACAAAATTTTCATATTAATTTACTTTTATTTGGTTAAATCGCTTTCTCGAAACTTGTTTTATTTTATTTACGAACGTTTTTATTAGTGATAAATATACGTAACTTACGAATTAACTTACGTATCGAACTTCTATATTCATATATTTTTAATGCGTATACTAGGGGGTTCGTCCCCTAGTTAATACCTTGCTCTTCAAGCGAAAGTTCGAATTTTGTTCCAATTCTTTAAACATGACCACTTAATCACAAAGGCCGTTAATTAGAATAAATAGCTCTTATGAAAGTACTAAAAAATCTCTGGCTTAAAGAGTAAGGTATTGACTAAGCGGTGAACCCAGTCATATATGTAATATTTTCTGTTCGTTTAAAGTTTTGATGTTGCTGCTGTTGCAGTTGAAAAACTTGTTTTTTTATATTTAATTTCTGATCTTTTTTTAAATAATGCTGGGAAGTCCGGCGTCCCCTTCATAGCAATATCCCTTCCCCCATGAAAACATCCTTCATGGTAAGATCCTCCCACATAACCCCGACCCCCCCCCCACTACCAGGAAAAATCTCGTCTGGAAACGTCTGTACTGTATACTTGCCAATAACCAATACTATATGTTAACATTGGGTAAAGTTCATAACTTTCAGCCCTCCTCCCAGGAACTTCGGGGGATTAAGTCATCCTAAAAGACATACTTATGATGTATTCGACCATGCTGAAAAAAATGGCTATCTCAAAATTTTGATCGGGTGACTTTGGGAAAAAAATGAGTGTGGGAGGAGGCCTAGTTGCCCTCCATTTTTTGGTAACTTAAAAAAGGCATTAGAAATTTTAATTTCCATTCCAATGAGCCCTCCCATGATATTCTAGGACCACTGGGTCGATACGATCACCCCTGGGAAAAAAAAAAAAAAAACTACACACTCACCCGTGATATTTCTTCTGGTAAAAAATGCAAATTCCTCATTTTTGTAGATGGGAGCTTGAAACCTCAACAGTAGGGTTCTCTGATACGCTGAATATGATGGTGTCATTTTCATTAAGGTTCTATAAATTTAAAGGGGTCTTTCCCCCTTTTTTCGAAAATCAGCCAAATTTTCTCAGGCGCGTAACTTTTGATGGATAGGATTAAACTTGATGAAACTTATATATTTGAAATCAGCATTAAAATTCGATTCTTTTGATGTATCTATTTATATCAAAATACCGTTTTCTAGAGTTTCGGTTACCATTGAGCCGTGTCCCAATAACCAATACTATATGTTTAACATTGGGTAAAAGTTCATAACTTTCAACCCTCCCCCTGGGGGCTTCGAGGGATTAAGTCATCCTAAAAGACATAGTTATAATATTTTCGACCATGCTGAACAAAATGACTATTTCAAAATTTTGATCAGGTGACTTTGGGAAAAATGAGCGTGGGAGGGGGCCTAGTTTCCCTCCATTTTTTGGTCACTTAAAAAGGGCACTAGAACATTTAATTTCCGTTCCAATGAGCCCTCCCGCGATATTCTAAGACCACTGGGAAAAAATCGATACGATCACCCCTGGAAAAAAAAAAATAAAATAAACACGTATCCGTGATCTTTCTTCTGGCAAAAAATGGAAAATTCCACATTTTTGTAGATAGGAGCTTAAAATCTCTACTGTAGGGTTCTCTGATACGCTGAATATGATGGTGTGATTTTCATTAAGGTTCTATAACTTTTAGGGGGTCTTTCCCCCTTTTTTCGAAAATCAGCCAAATTTTCTCAGGCGCGTAACTTTTGATAGGTAAGATTAAACTTGATGAAACTTATATATTTGAAATCACCATTAAAATTTGATTCTTTTGATTTATCTATTTATATCAAAATACCGTTTTCTAGAGTTTCGGTTACCATTGAGCCGTGTCCCAATAACCAATACTACATGTTAACATTGGGTAAAAGTTCATAACTTTCAACCCTCCCCCGGGGGGCTTCGAGGGATTAAGGCATCCTAAAAGACATAGTTATAATATTTTCGACCATGTTTAACAAAATGGCTATCTCAAAATTTTCATCGGGTGACTTTGGGAAAAAATGACCGTGGGAGGGGGCCTAGTTGCCCTCCATTTTTTCGGTCACTTAAATAGGGCACTAGAACGTTTAATTTCCGTTAGAATGAGTCCTTCCATGATATTTTAGGATCATTTATTTGGTACGATCACCCCTGGGAAAAAAACAACAAAAACAAATAAACACGCATCCGTGATCTTTCTTCAGGCAAAAAATGGAAAATTCCACATTTTTGTAGATAGGAGCTTAAAATCTCTACTGTAGGGTTTTCTGATACGCTGAATATGATGGTGCGATTTTCATTAAGGCTCTATAACTTTTAGGGGGTCTTTCCCCCTTTTTTCGAAAATCAGCCAAATTTTCTCAGGCGCGTAGCTTTTGATAGTAAAGATTAAACTTGGTGAAACTTATATATTTGAAATCATCATTAAAATTCGATTCTTTTGATGTATCTATTTATATCAAAATACCGTTTTCTAGAGTTTCGGTTACCATTGAGCCGTGTCCCAATAACCAATACTATATTTTAACATTGGGTAAAAGTTCATAACTTTCAATCCTCCCCCTGGGGGCTTCGAGGGATTAAGTCATCCTAAAAGACATAGTTATAATATTTTTGACCATGCTGAACAAAATGGCTATCTCAAAATTTTGATCGGGTGACTTTGGGAAAAAATGAGCGTGGGAGGGGGCCTAGTTGCCCTCCATTTTTTTTGGTCACTTAAAAAGGGCACTAAAACTTTTAATTTCCGTTCCGATGAGCCCTCCCACGATATTCTAGGACTACTATGTCGATACAATCATCCTTGGGGAAAAAAAAAACAAATAAACACGCATCCGTGATCTTTCTTCTGGCAAAAAATGGAAAATTCCACATTTTTGTAGATAGGAGCTTGAAATCTCTACTGTAGGGTTCACTGATACGCTGAATATGATGGTGGGATTTTCATTAAGGCTCTATAACTTTTAGGGGGTCTTTCCCCCTTTTTTCGAAAATCAGCCAAATTTTCTCAGGCGCGTAACCTTTGATAGATAAGATTAAACTTGATGAAACTGATATATTTGAAATCAGAATTAAAATCTGATTCTTTTTATGTATCTATTGGTATCAAAATTCCGTTTTTTAGAGTTTCGGTTACCATTGAGCCGGGTAGCGCTTACTTACAGTTCGTTACCACGAACTGTTTGAAAAACATAACAAACGGTCCTTGGCAATCCTCTGTTTTAGATTAATTTAGTCAATTGATATTATTTTTCTATTCACCGTATCAGAAAATTTAGTGAAACACACCCTTATCAGGGCTTCTTTGAGATTTACTTAGCTCAATAGTGATGACGGCCCCTTACAACAGTTTGAGCATTTCCTCTGCGAAGAATATAATCAAATAGTTCGGGGTAATGAACTGTAAGGAAAGAGTGATTCGGTCCAGAAGTAAACGAAACTTCAAAAAACGGAATTCTGGCAACAATAGAAACATCAAAATAATTGGCCTTCTGTGATGATTCCAAATATGTAAAATTCATCAAGTTTAATATTACCCATCAAAAGCTACTACAAATTCATCAGAAAAGAAATATACCATTTAATTTTCCATCTAATGCTCCTTACAAAATAGCAATCTAATAATCAAAGCCACTGTAATTACATCCCAGTCTCGCTTAATAAGGGGGGGGTATAACTTAAAGCTATATAAAAAAATTTGCTGATTTTACTGGCTTTTGTTTTCAAACTGTCCTTATTCTGAATTTTGAACCAATTTTTCATCAGAGACAAGCACAAAAAATAGTATAAAGCTGCAAAAAAAAAGCTTTTTTATATATAGTCTGAGGCTATATTTGGCCCTATTAGGGAAGTGGGGCTGAGACACAACTGTGACGGTGGTGACTATGGTATTTTGAAGAGCATGAAATGGGTAATCCGGTGGTATATTTCTGTTTTTTTTTCTATTTGATTTCTTTTGTAATACTAAAATTAACCAGGGAGTGTTACATAGAATAACACCTCAGGACACCTCACATAGAACATAGAATAACACCTCAGGAGCAATTAAACCTATTCAATAAAGCGATTCCTTCAAGATAGTTGCATTTTCTGCTTAAATGTGCATATACTGGCTTATTCAGAGCTTAAAAAGACACAAATTGCTGAACTTATAGACAAACTTAATATTTCTACGAAAAGTCACGCTTTCATTCTATCTGATACGTGAGCAGTAGGCTATCGGAAAATACTCAGTCTGTTCAAAAAATTGTTAAAAATTCTTTGGCCTCTTAGACACTATTTTTATCTATTTATTTGTTTATTTTTCTTACATATTTATTATCATTTTATTGGAGGATATTTAAACTACTTAATTAACTTAATCTATTCAATCGTTCTAGTTTTAGGTTATATAGTTTTTATTTTATTTATATTTTTTCTCCTTTTTGCTCTTCTCTCTGTGAGTGACTATTTTTTTTTTTCTCTGAGTAAGTGACTCGTTTGTCTTCCCCCTTCTTTACAAGCAAATGAGCATTTGGGGGTATAGTAAAATGTAATATTATATGTGCACTCAAGGCCGTATCCAGGGGGGTTACCCGGTTTGAACCCCCCCCCCGAAATTTTTGACCGAGTCAAAAATAAGTAGAAAACAATTAGTCGAAAACTGAGTCAAAAATTAGTCCCCCCCCCCCCGAAAAAGTCAAAAATTAGTAAACCGCCCCCCCCCCGAAAAAAATCCTGGATCCGCCCCTGTGTGTACTGCATGATTAATAAAACTTATCTTATAAGTAACTTTAAGATAAAAGCAAAAATAATTACACTTATGTACCTTAAATATGAACACGTCTCCTTATTCAAAGCTTAATAGTGTTAAAGTATTAAGAACTGGAAAAGAAACGTAAAAATAAATTGTTTACCAAATTTACCAAGGAATATTGAACAATACTAGTAGTAAACTACATAGAGATAGACAAATAAAAATGGCCAGTTTCTTCAAAATGTTGCAGTCGTATTTCGCCATCTACAAAACCAATAAACCCCAAAATATCGCTAGGTATTTAGAATGGAATAAATAATGAGAATTAGCGAGATTCTGACATCTATTATATCTCTCTTTCCATCTCTCTATTCTTTCCAAAGACATCAAAATAGAAAAAACTGTTTTTGCCCCCCTGAATCCAACTTCAAACCTGAATACGCGATTTTTTAAGATTAGTCTTTTGGTTGATTCAAAATCATGAAGTTCTTAGGGCACTCTAGGGCAGTACCACACTTTCGTCCGTTTTGCCACGTTGAACTGTGAAAATAAATAAGCAAAACTAATTAGCCTAATGCTACAACGCTCTTCGTCCAAAAAAGTTCAAGCGTAAACAACATCTTGACTTGCAAAGACGACCAGGCCTTCAAAGAAAGCTATAACTTAAGTTGTTTGGTGTCATTAGTGACGTCAATTCACGGGAATGTACGGGGGAAAACATTTTTTTAGATCCATGGGTTTGGTGGTTCTATTATTTTTTCAATTTATTCAGGAAAATATCGAAAAACAAACATTTTTGAAAGGTATTTCATAAATAACTTGAAATGAAAGGTATTTCTAAAAATTTAGGGGAAACGAAAAAATCAGGGGGCAAATGTCCCTTCCGCCCAATTGACGCTATTGGGTTTCAGTGGAAGATCCAGGGGGGCGAGGGGGCGCCCCCTAGCGTAGTCTAAAGTAGTGTAATTTACTTAATTAACTCAAGTTTGCGTTTATTAAACTTGCTCCTAACGCAAGTTTATCGCATCAACCTATTTTGCCCCCCCCCCGAAAAAAATCCTGGATCCGCCCCTGTTGGGTGCTATATACGTTTAGTTTGTTTTAACTGGAGCCCGCTACTAATGAACTATGGAACTATATATAGAAATTCATTTTCATTGAGAGTTTAGTTTCTGATTTCTCTCAATATTTGAAGATAAAATAAATTCATATAAATTTGTACTTAACCAATTCAATAATTAAATATAATTTTCACGGCTTTTGGTACTTCAGCGTGTCAAAATAGTATAAAAACTGTGACAACATGTCATTGAGCTTGATTGATTACTTTTAATACACATTACGAGGTTACAATTTTGATAGATAGACGGATTTAGATGAATAGCAAAGTTTAAAACGATCCATTTTGTATTCTATTGGTTGATGAGGTGGCTTCTCTTGCCAGAATTGATAGATTGGCTTCTTCCCGTCTTTGATTGGCTAATTTCGTATAAAAGATTTGTCAATTAATTGACAGGTATGTAATTTGGCAGAAAAGTTGTATTTATTATCATTTGTCATTGAGAATTCAAGCATCAGTGTCATGTGTAAAAACACTGCCGACAAGAGGGGTCGCCAACTTCCAAAAATCACATGCACCAAATGGGGCGTGCCAAGCGTGGCGGAACTGTGTCAAGCTTTGTGGGAACTGCACTACGCATGGTTGAATTGTGCGGTCACCATGACACTCCAAGACGTACACCAATTAGTGGAAAGGGAGTGACCCCTCGTATACAATTAGTAAAATACAGGGTCAGAAGCGTAGGCGTCGAAAAATCCAGGAGGGACTCAACCCTGGTAAAAACTCTTTTTTGTTACAAGCGCTTTAGATCAGAAGTTTTGGTACTGGTGCATTATATGGACACTTCTAAAAAGTCAAGTTTGGTTAATGCTAATGAAATAAAAAGGATAAATATATAATAGTTTATAAACCAATTTGGGCTATATATTTGTATATTAAGGGGGGGGGGGGAAAAGCATAGCATATATTAAATACATAACCTAGGTACCTTTTCCCCCTTAAACCCCAAAAAACAATCGTTTAAATATTGTAAATCATTGAGAAACCACGGCTTTGCAGTCATTTGTGTCTAGCGGTCTCTTGAGAATAGCTTGTTTGACGGGTTTGTTGTGACTGGTTTCCTTGTAAAATATATAAAAGTGTCCATATAACGCATTAGTACCGAAGTTTTTTTAAGAGGAGGCCGGCTGAGCCCCTCTCAAGATTTGTTCGTGATGTGGCTCGGACGCAATTTTTCTAAGGATTACATCTTCATGATTGATAGGCAAGTCTCAATATGTTTACTTGAGCGGGGGGAATTGTCGAACCATCAGCTGTACCGTAAGAACATCATACAATGTAATAGAATATATGTAAATTTTGATGTTTTGGAACACGCCTCTTTGCACACACTATTACTTCGGAGCCATTGCAGCGCCAAACCATACAAGCCCAACGGAGTTCGGCAAGATTTACCCTTCACTCTGTTCAGAGCTTCCCTCTTTACTCTTTCCAATGAAATTTCTAATTCCTCTAAACCCTTTCTTAAGGTCTTTTCCCTCCCCTGGGGACGTCTTGCTTCTCCTTTGGCCCCAGTGAGACATTTAAATAGAAAATTTGTGTCACCCTATCATCCATAAGACATAATAAAACCATACTAATCAGTTAACCTTTCTTTCATTATAATTTAAGTAGTTAGTGCGCCCACCCTATCCAAATCTTTCTGGGATTCCCCTATTTTCACAAAAGCCGTTCCACTGAATCTTACAGAAAAGTGAAGTTTATAACGTTAACATAAAATAAAAACTGTTAGCTCTTGTTAACGATAGTTTTCGGGGGCATGTCGGGGACTAGTTTGTGCTATTGCAGTGGAGGAGGAAACACTATAACAATTTGAAAATTACTTTAAGATTTTTTAGATTATTACTTATGTCATTTCTAAAACCATTTCCCTTTACTTCACCCCAACCCCCTCCTTAATGTTCAAATATAGCCGAAATTATGTATTATCCATGCGTTTTTCCGTTGCTTGATTTCGTCGACGTTACTTGTTTGCCGGTGAATTTATTTGAATGAAAGAGATGCCTATGGGTAAATGGATGGACAATATATAACTTTGGATATTTAGATTCTGCAAGTTCAAAATATATATAAAATATATTTCTTTAAATATATTCTTAAAATGTATTTGCACATTAGGAGAAGCAGAGATAAAGTAAAGTTAAACGCTTTGACAAATGATATAAGCATGCATTCTAGAACTTTTTTAAACTTGTAGAAATTAATTGTATTTCCTTCTAAGGAGGGCAACCGCTGCACTAGTACCGCCCAGTTTTCCATTAGGGTAATTCAAGGAAGTTCTAAAAATTTTCCGGGCTATAGAAGCATTGCAAGTGAGATCGAGTCATCATATTCTCACAGCATATTTCTTAATATACGGTCATTCAAACAATTACTTAAAACTATCCTTAGTCAATTCTGCCAGAGTAATTCGCAAGATATTTTGCCACACCTTTTTATAGGTAAATTTACATTGCGTCATAAAACCAATAAAATGGTGTCGACTGGCTCAAGCCCTTATCTCCTTTCTCATTTCGTTCCTCAGATATTTAAAATTGTCTCTTTTTCTCAAGATGCAGTTTACCTTTTGTTACAAAAATAAATGGCAATGAAACCTCTCTAGGAAAATAGTTATTTTCGTATCTTAGCTGCCACAAAAAAAAAACTCTTTTCAAACAACTGCTTCTTAACAACAATCAAAAATCCAAATGGACATTTTAAGTTTTCCAAATCTCTTGTAGAATATATTTTATTTAGCCTAATATACCGCCTTTTGAAATGCCACGCCCAAACTCCTCTGGAAAAGACGTAACACATCGTCCTTGCCCTTTTTAAGCCCACGGAAATTACTAAAAACGATGGCATAAGAGGGAGCAAAATTAATCCTCTTTAATTAGTTGGCTGGCTAAGATCACTTATAGAGCAGACGAAGGGGCTTCAGCTCATTAGGGGTAATGGGTTAACTTACAATATAAGCCTTTAAAAAATAGATGCTGCACTGACATACAATTTCCAGATCTACTCTGATGCTTCAAATTCTCTCTTAGGCAGTAGCAGTTCTGACCTCCCTTGCACCCGGGGCAAAATTTTGATTACCGCCCTTCCTGTTCCCTGTCTGACAAAAAATTTTAGGCCAAATTTTACCAAAATTTTCATTTATTAATGAAATTTTCATTCATTAACTAAGTTTTTTATTTATTTAAAGCTGACTTTTTTTACTTTACATAAGAAAAGATATGGGAAAAGTGAACATTTTGGATTCAATTTGCTTTTACTTACTGCGAACTACCCGCTCTAGTTTATTTTGATAAAAATAAGATCTTGAAAATTACAAAATGATTATAAATGTAAGATTATTTATCTGAAATTTTGCACCCCTAAAATCTCTGCCCCCCTCCCCTAAAACCATCTCTGCTCTTAAGCCAACCTGTGTTGTCAGTCCAGGGCAGGGGGTATTTACTCTCCCCGCAATGTTTTTTAGCCTCTTCCCTAGATTCCTAAACGTTCCATCTGTTTTGGTATTTTCACTGAAAAATGGCTTTTTGGTATTGTCACTTTTTATAATTTGAAAAAGTATTCTTTTCACCATCATCCTCCTAATTTCTGTGAACCAACGCCACTAAAACCAATTAAAGTAACTTTGGCATCCCTTGGTAACACAGGAAGCCGAAAAGAGGGGTTCTGACCAAGGCCGTATTCAGGGGAAGTGCTAGGAGTTTTGACCCCCCCCCCCTTAATGTTTGTTCGACTCGTAAAAACGTAATACAAATGTATGAAACACATTTTTGATGCGTTTTTTGGTTTTTTTGGTATCCTCCCCAAAAAATACCCCCTCCCCGAATAAAAATACTGCATATAGCCCTAGTTCTGACCATCCCTCGCTACATAATGGATAAATTACAAGTAAATACTTTAAGATATACTAAGCGGGAACGTATTTTTTTAAATCTAGGGGGGGTATATTTTTCAAATTTAGGGAGAGGGAAGTTAGGGATTTGTCGTTTTGTCGTAAAATTAAAACATTTTTTAATGAAACTACCCCAAAAAGATATTTTCCAAAATCTAGAGTACTTGCCCGCCCATTCAAACCCCATCCCAGTTGATGCTACTGCCTCGAACATAATTCTGGCTACACCCCTGTTTGAATTTGAACCTTCCCATTCCTAGAAAATCCAATTGTGAGAAGGACCTCCATCTTCTTACCGCACAAAGGTTCTTAACCATTCAAACACGAACCATAGCATGTTGACATCTTAATAAAACACGATTTATGTTAATTATTGCCAATCAAACTAAGAGTTGGAAGGAGAGATACACCTGGCCCCACTTTTTTTATTTTATAAAAGTTGATATGAAATTTGACGCGTTGATACCCTGTGTTAACTTCAAAAAAAGTTTTTGAAAAATCACCTTTGCGTGTCTATGGCAAATAACAGACAAGCCAAGTAAAAAAGTAGACTATCTAACAATGAGGTTGCTTTTTTTCTTACGACAAAGAGATTTGAATCGCTGATTACACTGCGAAATTGCAATCTCATTTTTTAACTATAAAAAGGTCAGACATGTGACCTTTTTTTCTTCCATCAATGATATGATAATGTCCATAAAAAAAAGAATTTATAAAGTCAATGTCTAGATTTTTATGTTATTTATGGTTCTTCTCTCTTTGTCTCCCTTTTTTTGTTGACTAAAAAATCTTTATTAAATACCGTCTTAGAAACGATTCAAAAATAAGTGCTGAATAAAATGAGTAAAGAGGCCAATTCTTAGATTTTGCTAGCTTTTTATGACTTTTTGCAAATCAAAGAAGCAGTAGCATCATATTTACACATTGATCGATTTAACACAGAAAGAGTTGCTTCTGTGTATTTAATTTAATACTATGGCTTTGACATTGATTGGCAGCTCTTATACATTAGTAGCACCTCTATATTCTCATGCTTAGAGCTTATATGCCTAGTTGGATATACTTCTTTAATACTTGACAGCAGCCGGATTACAAATGTAATAATTATTCAAATAATACAGGTAATGCAGTATGTTTACGATAATGCTTGGATAGTTATGATACTATTACGATACTATTGTAATAGTATCATATACTATGATACTATTACAGTTACGATAATGGTTGAATAGTTATGAACGCCATAATAATAGTTTGGATTAATTGGAAGAAAAGTCTGCAAAACGAAATTAGTATATCTGAATCTGCGGTAATGAGAGTGGCCAATCGTGGGTGCTTTGAAAAGCAAACGGATTTTGTTAATGTTTTTCTTAGAAATTGCTCATGGATAGTGCTCATTTTACTATGTGCTCATTTATTATGTGCTCGTTTTACTAACCGTATGTCAAAAAACTGGCTGTACAATAAATATGGTTCTATTCCGCTCTATATAGCTATAATGAAAAAAAGTTTGACATGGTTAGGACCCGTTTTACGGATGAAGAAGAACATAATACCAAAGAATGTTCCTTTTAACCATATGTGGCCATGGGAAAACAGGTCACCCCCACATGGGGTGGGAAGAGAGCGTAAGGAAGGATTTAAATGAAATTGGAACTTCATGGGAGTAGGTGAAAAGTTTTGAAACGGTTAGGGTGGAGGAGTAGCGTGCGCAGCTGTGCTGGCTTCTGGTGGCTTGGTACTGCAGTGAGTTGTTGTTATCAGGATTGCCACTCCTAGGGATTTACCACTATTTCTAATGATTTTTTATATTGTCTAAACCAAAAAATCGCTAAATCAGCCCATATATCACTAGATTGTTGAAAAAATCACTAAAGATCACTAAAATTTAGTTTTTTCTACCGGGAGGCAACCCTGGATGTTACTAGTAGCGGTAGGCTACAGTTAAAGACTATTTACGCAGTTAATCATCAACAGAGTTCATAAACCGAGAAACAATAGTTTACTGGTAAAATATTTCAATGATTCAAAAACTTTTCAGTCTTTTCATTGGGTAGAAATCTTATACAAGAGAACCAATCAGGCTCTGTGCTCTTTTCACCGGCTCAAAGCAACAACACGTAAATCCCACAGAGATTAAAAAGAAAAACAAGATCATTTGGCTTCTCTTTCTACATACTCTTAAGGAACAATATGAGTGAAAAAATCAGTCAATGGAATTAAAGCATGGGCACCAGAAGGGGCGAGGGCAGGGGGGTTATGGCCCTCCTGGAAATTTGAGACTATAAAGTAATTATAAGGAAACCAAAGGAAAGAGAACAGAATAGGGGAAAATCATAGAAAAGATATGTGTTGCCCCATTATCTGCTACCTGCCAATAGATTTTGACCATTAATAAGGAAAATAAAAATTATAATTTGTGACTGAGTAACCCCTTTCGAGTTTTCAACAATCACTTTTTCTGTATGATTTGATTGGAGCGACAAGAAAAATTCAAATTCTTCATAATAATTAATGGTAAGTAAATAAACATTCTTGCAAATAATGAAAGTATAAAAGCCTAACTATCTATAACATTGAATCAAAGAATCAGCTTTTTACGGTGATTCTAAATATGCGTTTGTTTATTAGTAATTAGTGCAGTTATTAGTACACAAGAAAGTTCGTATAATTATAGAAAACACAAGGAAAACAACTTAATAAAGGGCAATTTTTGGTAAAAATATGCCGCCAACTTTTGCTTTCATCGCAAGAGTACCCATGAGCTGGTATATGAAGCCACTATAATCAGAAATGTTTCCCCTGAACAGATCGCTGGGAATTTCTGTATTTTCCCCCTGAACGGACACGTTTTTTTATGTTTTATTATCATTTTTTTTTTCAGGAGTGATTGTATTTATCTAGTTGTCACTTTGAAAAAGATTTAAGTTTTTACAGTTATGAAGTATAAAGGTGTCAAATAAATTTGGTTTTTGGCATTCAAAATTAAATTATAAATGTTGATTTAAAAAATTTTATCTAATTTTCTTAATATTAGTTTTAATGCTTTACTTTGAAAAAAATACTTTGATAATGCGTTACTTTATATAAACACTGAGTCTAAAGGCATTTAATATTTGGTGTTTGATAAAGAAGTTCAAAACTGTCGATATTGTAAAAATAATTATCCGTCGAACGCTTCGGCATTGCTCAACAGAACTGAATGCTGGGAGTTTATATCTTGGTTTTTGTAAGTAGGCTATTGTTTTGTGTATTTTTGTAATTAGTAACTTTTTTTATTTTTATATGCTTTTACTTTAATTGGCACATTTTTTTCTATTGCCTTTAGAATAATGTTTGTCTCTAAGCTTCATGAAATAAAGAAAAAAAACAAGTTTTTTCAACTGAAAATAAGGAACAACATTAAAACTTGAACAGACATTTTCACATATATGAGGGGTGTTGCCCCCTCCTCAATACCTCGCTCTTAATGCTGAAGATTTTCGGCACTTTAAAAAAAAAGTTACTTAGTGTTCTAATTAAACAACTCTTGTGTTTCAGGAGTCGTTTTCAAAGAATTCGGACAAAATTTATACTTTAGCGTAAAGAGCGAGGTGTCATCCCCTCGCATATACGTAATAATTTCTGTTCGTTTTAAGTTTAAATGTTACTCCTTACTTTCACTTGAAAAAACTAGTTTTTTTTTTGTCTAATTCCGAACGTTATTTAAATAACGCCAGGATATCTGGCTCCACCTCCACGGAAAAATCCCCCTCCCCATAGAAATATACTCTGAACAATTCAATTATGGCGGAAATTTACCCCGTACAATTACACTTAACATCTACACGTGTAAAATTGAATCGGTAAAGAGAAAGCAAGACATATAAAGAAATTTGATATAGGAATTCTGACAAATTCAACCAGTGTAAAATTTCCCCTGAAAATTTCACCCCCTGGAGACTTCCCTCTTCATGGAAAATTCTCCCAGCAGAAAATTTGTCCTCCCCTCTCACCCGAAAAAATATAAGCATACTTCCCAATAAACAATAAAACAATGGACAAATTTTTATAACTTAAAACCATTTCCCCAGGGGCTTTAGGGGGTCATTTTATGTCGAAAGACATAATTACTGCGCCTTTCAACTATGTTGAACAAAAAAGCTACCTCAAAATTTTCATCGGACGAATTTGGGAAAAAAGTGGCGTGGGAGGGGGCCTAGTTGCCATCAAATTTTGTTGGTTACTTAAAAAGGGATCTAGAACTAGAATGGACAATCTCCCGACGTTTAAGGCCCACTGGGGCGATACAATCACCCCTAAAAAAAATTATAAAAAAATAAACACACATCCGTGACCTTTCTTCTGGCAAAAATTACAAAATTCCACATTTTTGCAGATATGAGCGTGAAACCTCTACAGCAGGGTTCTTTGATATGCTGAATCTGATGATGCGTTTTTCATTTAAATTCTATGACTTCTAGGACATTCCCTCTTTTTTCGAAAATCAGAGAAGTTTTCTCAGGCTCGTAGCTTTTCATCGGTAAAACTAAACTTGAAGAAACTTATATATTTGGAATCAGCATAATAAGCCAATTCTTTTCATAGATTTATTGGTATGACAATTCCGTTTTTTAGATTTTCGGCTACTATTGATCCGGGTCGCTCCTTACTCACAGTTTGTTACCACGAACTGTTTGATTATCCATCGAAATCCAAACAGAGGTCATCATTGAAATATTGATAGTTTTTTTCTGCACTTCTAAAAGCATTGTATTCATGAAACTTTGCAGTTTCATGAAATGTAATTAAGTAAATAGAAAAGGTTTTTCAACTAAAGTAAGGAACAAGTTTAGAACTTAAAATAAATATAAATTACTCTGTATACAACGGGGACTTCCCCCTTTCCCAACACTTTTTCATTAAACGAAAGGTTTTTAGTGCTTTGAATTTTTTTTTTTCCAATAGCATATTTTCTTTAAAATTTGGGAAAAAGCCAAACTTCACAGTAAAGAGTAAGGAGCTAAGGAGCAGACAACCCCCTTCATACAAAGAATATTCTGTTCAAACAGGGTCCAAATCTGTTCCTTGCTTTCAGTTGAAAAGCTCCTTTTATTTAATTTCTGGTTGTTTTCCAAACCCAGGCCTAACCAAGATATAATTTGAGGTACCGGTCCCTTAAAACTCTGGTTAATTGCTTTTAAAATCTGTAAATCAATAAGTGTATGTTTATTAGTACCGTTCTACGGTTAAATTTACAATTCCAATTTTGGATAAAATTTGAACATACTTTTTATCTGAAGCCTCAGGAAGAGTAAGCAGTTTGTCCATTAAAATGTAGGCCTAATTTTGTAGGAATCTACCCTACCCACACATAAAGAATGACTCACCCCTTTTATTATAGCTGATACACAATTACAGATCACCAAACGTAGCCTAGTTTCATTACAAATAAGGCGAATCAACTAGGTTCAATCCAGCACGACCACCGTGTGGCATTACTTTTTTTGCAACTGTGAAGCCTAAAATATAGCTATTGATACTTTTAAATCAATTAGCTTCTGAAAATTTTAAATTGATTTCAAATTTGTCCTCTTCGGGATAAAGTTGTAGTTTGGTGCCCTAAACCACCTAAACTGTCACTCAACCACCACTGCTATTTTGGCGTCTCCCCCCGCCCCCGCCCTGGAATTAAAGTACACTTTCTAATGCGTAAATATAAGACAGTAACTTCCCTTTATTTACTACTCATCAATGTATATTGATTTATGCTGATCAAGTAATCAATGAATATAACTAAGGGTGTGTAGAATTATTCTTCAAACGTAGGAAGTAATAAATAAAAAACGAACGGGGCAGAACCTCCGAAATCGTTACTGTAAATTCTTAGTTATAAATTTCTAGACCTTCTTAGGGGTACTTTGCCATCTCCCCGTCCCAGTATCCTATTAAATGCGTTCAGCTATAGAAAGGAACTTTAATCTAACTCCTGATTAGACCTTATTATTCAACCTTTGAAAAAGGAGGATTCCTAGTGAGCCCTATCTAGTTAGTTATACACCACGCGGTAGTTATTCTAACCGTTAGAAATAGAGTTTCTTCTTTGGTAGCAACGGAAGCTGGTGTAACTTCGGTACTTCGGCTAACTTCGGTAATCCAAAGATTTTAAAGTATTTAAAATCCTTTATGTCGATTGTTAATTTGGCCCTCAGGATAGTTAATAAAGCACACAAATAGAATAATAGAATATCCATTGATACAGGGTACCAGTTGGTCATTAATATCATAAAGTCGTTACTCTAGAAAAAGGGAAGTCATTATTGTAGAGGGGAAAACTTTAAACAAGTCTTCATTGATATGTTACCCCTACCCCCTCCAAAAACCAAATAAGTAAAGTCACAAAAATTAAGTATTTATTTGCTGTAAAGTATCCATGACTGCTCTCCTTTATATTCTGAAAGGTTCTATCATACCATTTATTTTACTTATGCCATATCATTTCGCATCGATATATGGAAGCTGTTATCTCGATTTTACTTACCTTTGGGTTCCGAAATTAGTAAGCCACTGTCCCTGTTTCAGGCCCCAAGAAACACCGGACCTGGAACTGATTCGGGTACGGCTTAGTGAAAACCCTGTGGTGACCACACCCAATAAACTCTACTAGGGCTTTTAAAGCACCTTAGAAAACGACTGTATTACAAACGGTAGGCCGCTTTGATAATTCTTAACCACAAGGGCTCATTTCTACGATACCCAAAAAATTCCGAAAGCTACTTGTAAACAATTATAACTACTTACTTATTTTATTACTAAAATTGTATTGCTTCCGTCCCCCCCCCCCAATCCTTCGATGCATAAACACAAAACCCACTATGCATATTCCTATTATATTTTACAACCGTACATCGGTCGTATAAAAAGCTAGTAGCTTTTTTTTAAATATAATGGGAATATATATAGTGGGCTGTATGTTTATCTATCAAGGGGGTGGAGTGGGGGTAAGGTGAAGCAATACAATTTTGGTAATGAGATAGGTGATTATTCATGATTGTTTTAAAGTAGTTTTTCAATTTTGGGGGGTTTGTTCAAATGAGCCAGTGCTTAAGAATTATCACCGCTTTAACTGGTCTAAAACAAAACCAAGATTAAGAGAAGTTGTTTCATAAAGCAAAGTTGATACCTCTCACTTGATACCTCTAATTCTTTTGGGTAGTTATGCACATACCTCACTTATTAAGAGAAGTGAACTGCTCAGAGGCGAGCTATGTACTGAATTAAAACTCACAGGAAATTATGACAAATACTGAATGAATTAAAATTTGCCAGTTCATTCCTCTTTTAATCCCAGGTAACTGAAAACAGTCTCACCAGAGATAATGTTTATTCCATTCTCCTAAATAGGCTCAGCAATGAAAGGCTAAACTTGCAATTAAGACTCATAACACTCCCCCTAATTAGTATCGTTGCAAAGTATAGGAAATAGCTTAGCTGTAAATTTTAGTGATAGAAAGATTGAGACTCCTTTATCGATCAATTCAAAAAACAACAAATCAAAACAAACAAACATATCCACTACTAGAAGGTCAAATAACCTGTGTGAAGTGACTCAATTAATTAATTAATTCACATAATCAATAACATATAAATAAATATTCTAAAAAAATAGTTTTGATTAATATATAGCAAAATTTCAAAGTTGTTGCTTGGAAGTACCAATGACAGTGACAACACAATTCCAGAATTGTAAAATTCAAATTCTGTCATGGAAAAACATCAAACGACACAGCTATATGTATTCCACTGGTAGGTCTGACTGAAAGCAAAATTTCCAAGAGGTTTCCGACGAAACCTACCAGAAAAATATTGCCTCGGCGAAAACATTGAAACGCCAAGGACAGTGAAATGACATCTGATTGTTGGAATTGGTTAAGTGGAAACTTACACAGCCATGTATTTCTTAAAAATTAGGACAAAACCGGGAATTCAATTTTTAATGATTATAATCTTCATGGGCAGTTATGCTATTTTGAGAGTGGCGGATGCCAAAATAAAAAAAACTAAACGTGGTTGAAAAATCATCAAAAATAAGCTAAAAACATATAGAACCAAACAACTTATGAAGATATAGCTTTCCTTTTAGGGTATAGTTGAGTGTATTTCCTTTCAGGATATGCAGCTTTCCTTTTAGGGTATAGTTAGGGTATATTTCCTTTCAGAGTATGCACCGTTCCTATTAGGGTATAAATAGCTTATATTTCGTTTTAGGGTATGCAGATTTCTTTTAGGGTATAGTTAGGGCATGCTTCCTTTTAGGGTATGCAGCTTTCCTTGTAGGGTATAGATAGGGTAGATGTCCTTTTAGGGTATGCAGCTTTCTTTTTAGGGTATAGTTAGGGTATATTTCCTTTTTAGGGTATCTAGCTTTCCATTTTGGGAATCAAAAAATTGTCAATGCTTAAGATTTACGGTGAGAAGCGATGAAATTTGTTAATGTTCGGTTCTTAAGATGTCAAATTCAACGAAATAGCTTTGCTTATTTTTTGCCAGTTGAGCAACACCGGCAGAAATATTTTATTGTCCTAAAAACTTCATAATTTTGAAGCTACCAAAAAAAATATTTTAGAAGACTGTCAATTTTTCAGCTATGACCTAAGATGGGTCTAACGAAAGGATAAAACGAAATGTTTTTAATTTGATGTCGTAGGTAGAACTACTTTAAGAATACATTTTTAATGCCTCCAAGGTACATACTTTCGTTGCGTGATTAACTTGTGTCTTGCTAAAAATGGCTTCTTTATTACAAATTTAATCATGGCTTTTCAAACAGTTAGTGGCAATGAACTGTAAATAAGGATCGACTCGGGTCAATAGTAACCAAAACTCTAAAAAACGGAATTTTGATAACAAAAGATATATGTTACCCATCAAAAGTTATGAGAGAAAATTTCCGCGATTTTCCAAACAGGGGGGACACCCTCAAAATATCAAGTGATCTTAATAAAAAAAAAAACTTAGGTCTCAAAGGGTGTCTGCAAGAAATGCAATAACTAAAATCCGAAATCAGATGACATAGTTCTCCAACTTATTTAATTGCTGGTTCGTTTTGTTTTTGAGTGAATGAATTGTTTTCCTTTCTTTATTTCTCAGTTGTTCGCTAGTATCCGTCGATAGCAGTTCATAATTTTTTGGATTTTGTGCAAATCGTGGATATTGGCGAATAACTCGCTTTTATGTTGTTAGGTATTTGGTTTTAATTCTTATAATTTTTGGCTTTTATTGAGTTTTATTCATCTTTTGAGTTTTTGGTTTTTTCTTTGGTTTTTTGGTTCTTTTCCGCGTTTGTTTTTGTTGTTGTTTTTTTTCTTCGGCACTTTCCTTGAATACATTATTTCGTTTCGCGCTGAAGTAGAGAGGCGTTTGTCCTCTCGAAATATTCGCTTTGTTGTGTTTTTTCAGTATTTTCATTTGGCCTTTAAAAAACCCCATTTTTGTCCATTTTTCTTTCTTTAAGTTATGTCAGGCCAATGTGGTTTAAGAAATTATCTTTAATAGTAACCGAAACTCTAAAAAACGGAATTTTTACATTTTTATGAGTATTTTAAATATGTAATAGCCATATAATGATAATGAATGATAATAACGTAATGAGTGATTACGTTAAAATTGAAAAAATTAATTTTTATTTTATTTTAGTTTTAGTTCAGAATTGATAAAGTTATAAACTGCAAAAATATTTATGGTATCTGAGCAATAATTTGAATCTTGTAATTTAAACTGAAAAAATAACTGAAAATTTTAAAATTAGTTTTATTTTTTGTTAGGTTTTAGATACTTGATACGTTACTTAATCACAAAGTGTTAGATGAAATTTAACTCAATAAGAAACTCATTTATTGTAATTCTAAGTATAGGTCGAGTCTATTTGGCACCAGGGTTGCCATCAGGTTGGCCAGGGTTGATTTAGTGATTTTCTTCAATAATCTAGTGATTTATGTTCTGATATAGTGATGTTTTTACTTTCGGTGATATAGAAAAACACTAGAAATAGTGATAAATCACCTTGGGTGACAACCCTGCTTTTCACTCCTTACGCTACGGAGAAAATTTGCTCTGTGAGATTGCATGACGTAGTGTAAAGTCGAAAATTTATGCTAGTTTCAAGGTTCTACGGTATGAAAGCTTAATGTACAAACATAAGGAAATATCACCAGTTTATTTTTTTGTAATAGTTTTATCGAGATATGTTAGATAGGGTGTGAAGTAATAAATTTTGTTCGTTTCATGTATCAACTTCGCTTGTTACTTGCCTCAGAAAAACTTTGTTTTTTTAATTTAATAGCTCAAAAGTTACTTGACTTTTACCAAGGCGTAATTTTAATCTTTAAAAATTCTTATATAAAAATTATGTTTTTTTGTATTTGGAGCTGAAGAGGTTTTTCTGAAATGGTACCCCCTCCTAATTGATTTCTCGTTTTTTAAATAGGATTTAGCCCGGAAGAGGAACGCTTCCGGTTGCAGGAAATAAAATAAATAAATGTTTTCAAAATTAGTGCCCAGTGTTGGTGAAGGAGATAATGTTTCGAATTTTTATGGAGGGGATTTATACCTCCTCCAAAATTGCTTCCTGATTTGAAAAGAGATTGACCATATTCATAGCAAGGTGGTAATAACTTGGAAGATGAGTATATTTTTTTCCTTGCAGGAAAGAAAATAAACAAAATGGAAATTCTTCACCAAATCAACAAATAGGGTCTCCAGACACGCTGGAGTCAAGACTGTCATCAAATGATGCATCACCTAATCCGGTTTGTACATTCTAATTCCCTTTTTTTCTTACTAAATAGGTAGCGGTAAGCGTAAGTCGAGGATCTGTTGTTTTTCGAACCCCCTTTCCGAAACCACCTTTCTTTTTATTGACTTTTGACATGAAAAAATATAAGTCGTCTAGATTTTATCAGCTACGAAAGCACGCTAGGTGATCATATAGCACAATTTTATAGACAGAACTCGGAGCTTTCAAAGGACCCGTCCCTCAAGGAATTTTAGGGGTACTTACTTTATATGGCAGTGAAATGTAGACAGTTGTGCCCAAGTCGCACTCTGCTCGAGCTATTGTCGTCCTTCTTACGCGAAATCATCTACCCCCGCTTTCTGGTACAAACCTAGGTTGTGTTCCAAATGATATCACAGATACATATTTTTTTATAGAAATTTGCTTTGCATACCCGATGAATTTTTCTACGCTAAGATATGCAACCAAAATTGTTTCTTCACTCAGAATTGTAAATCAACAATTTTTCAAGGTAAACATTTTGCAAAATTTGGGTCGTCCAGATTTTTAAAAATAATTCATTATATACAAATTTCTTACGATAAAATGTATTATTTCATATTCAAATTCAGTGTTGAAGCCTCCATTAGTATTACATATTTTAATTTTGGATTTCAAAATTCAATTTTGAAAAATTGTATTCCTTTGTTTTTTTTTAAGGCTAGACTACTGTTACTAGGATAAACTTCGACTTATTAGTATGTTGAATATAAGAAAATAGACTAATTGGAAGGTTTTGGAAAGTTTTTCGTGCAATTTTGCATTGCTAAATTCTGAAATTCAATAGTATTTCTTATTCTCGTAGTTTTAGTGCAGTGATTAAATGATTTTTTATTGTATATTTTTGGTATTTCAAAAAAGAATACAAATTATTTTACATAATCTATGTGTAATAGGAAAAGTATGATTACAATTCTGAATTGAGCATTATAAAACTGCATTAGAAAACACTTTTAAACTGTTTAAATGGAAACATACTTCTTATTTGATTTGCAAAAATCCAATTTTTAAGATATTGGTCAAGAATATGGGTGATGGAAGAAACCTGACGTATTTTTTAATCAGTGTCAAAGGTTTTATCAATTTGACCTATTTAAGCGAAACAAAAGTTCAATTTTTATGCTTGGTATAATTTCCACCGTATAGATGATAGGCCTACTCCACTAATAATAATATTTTTATTTTTAAGAACTATATCAGCAGTAAACTGAAGGCGTCTTGCTAGCTTAGTGTGTCTAAAGTAACAAAATAGTCAATTACAGTTCATTAATTTTTAATAGAATTGTGAAAAATTGTGATTATACATTCTAGTTGTCAAATATTTATGTTATAGCCAGCATGGTGTAGACATATTTTTATAAACAAATGTTTAAATGTTGTAAAATTTTTGTTTCAAAATATAAACTTCCATCCTGGACATTATTTTTTTGAAGCAAAGTTACCGTTCTTAACGGTTGGTGTTAAAAAAAAAAACCTCCAAAAAAGACATTTTTCAAACAAAGTAAATAGTTACACTAAACTAAAGTCCAGCAGAAATAAAGTCAACTAATAACTCAAATTAAGAACCAACAGAAATCCCTATCAACAAATAAATGAGATTTATTTATAAATGAGATTTAAAACGAACAGAAACTACAACTTATTAATAAATGAGATTTAAAACGAACAGAAACTACAACGAATAATCAGATCAAACTTAAAACGAATATAAATTACTACAAACTCGAATAAGGCTAATAATGCCCGGATGCCCCAATTAAAAGGGAGTAAAAAGGTAAAATAGAGTAAATTAGGAGTAAAGGAGAGTCCCAAAAGGGACTTTTGTTTTTTCTAACTTTCTTAGCCGCTTGTGTATTGCTGAAAGATTTCTTTTTAGAAATTTTTCCACCTAGAAAACACACTGAACAAAGTAAAAATAAAGAAATTTCCAAGTTTCTAGATTTAAAAACTAATCACCTAAACACAGTAAAAATCATCGAAGAAGAAATTGTATTGTAAAATGAATTAAATGAAAAATAATTGCAAAAGAAATGTAAAAAAAGATGTCTGAAAGTTAATAGCCAGTAACTCACCAGCCCCCACCCCACCCCAAAGTTTTAGAAATTAATTGACTTTATTGTCTAATTTCATTTCTAATTGTATTCTGGATTATAGTTCTTGATTTACCTGCAATCAGGGGCGTTATTTTGGTGGGGGGGGACATGGGTGTAGAGAAGTGTTTAAAATTGCTCCCCTGTATTTTTAAAGATAAATGTCTCAGGATTGCATTTAAAAAACACCCTAGATTTAGAAAAATTCTTTTGTATCTTCATTTAAAAAAAAAAATTATGCCCCCTCTACATTTTTTGAATTGGCACCCGTACATGCAACACTAATCTTTAGATGAAAGCCTTTTTGCCAAATTTATTGATCCAAAAGTCAAGTAAACATTGGCATAAACTTTTTTCTAAGTTTTACCTCAGTTTCTCTAAGGAATAACAAGATTGAAAAACGTTGCCTGGGTCTCTCTATTTCATTTTATTTAGTTTTTTCCTTCTTGATAGGAAACTTTTTCCAGGGAGACTCTAAGGGTGAACTAGACAAGGTTCTAAAAAGAGTCTGAAGAAAGAGATGGTCTCTTTTTTCTATCTCTTTTTAGCTATTCCTCTAATTTTTCTCAAAAAACTTTTTTGTCACAACTTGTTTCTAATTTTTTATGACAAGGATTCAAAGAAGTTTCGTAAATGTTAAAAACGAAAGTTAAACTCAAATGAAGTTGGAGTAAAATAGATAAGATATCCGATTGTCACGAAATAATTCAAAAATGTCAAAGATGTTATATCTAAGCTAGTTGGTTCTTTTTTCAATCTTTCTTTTTAGTTATTTCTACAAAGGGTTCTATCGCCATTTTTGTTTAGAAAACTTTGTATGAAATTTGAACTACAAAATGACTCATAATAATAGAGAGGAATATATCAAATTTCACGAAACAATCCCTTAATGTCAAAAACAATCTTTGCTTGCTGAAAAAAGTTAAGTATTATCACGGTTTGAGTCACCATTCTAGGATTTTTTTTTGCAAACTAAACAATTAACAATGAAGCTAAGAATTTTACTATGTATAAAAAAACTCTTGGGGTAGCTTGCTTAGTGTTTAATTGAATTAGGCGCTTCATTGGCCCGTGTTCCAATAAGCATGTTTTCTTTGGCAAAAATGTTTTCTGAAAGATGTAGAAACTTTAAAACCCAAAACTACAGTGGGTGACACTTTGAAATTGGAACGAAAATAGTGACATTTTTTATCCTATTAAGTTTATTCATAATAACATCTAATAGCTGCAAATGTTATTTAGCTATCCTTACCCGAAGTGATTATTTTACCCATTTTTCATAAACGTTTTCTATTCTATTAGAAAATACGGATAAGATAAAAAACAAATCCTTTTTATGGATATTGTAATTCATAGACAAAAAATAATCTGGACCTCGTAATGTTAAAAAGGCAAACAAATCAAAAATTTTACAAGTCACACTTGATGACAATAATTACGTTGTAAACCTATTTAGGTAAAATTTGGGTGAAAATACAATTAAAATTAAAATTTTGTTTAAAAAGGATTTAATTTTAAAATTACCAGTCAAAACTTATCTTTCTTTTTTAACTTTTAAGTATTTTTGATTTCCATATGTGAATTAGCTTACAGCAAGGCCGTATCCAAAGAGGAGGGGGGTTAAAGGGTTTTCCCCCCCCCCCCGCGAAATAATTGTCCGACTCGTAAAAACGGAACAAAAATGAACACAAACCAATTTTTGAAGCGTTTTTAAAAGTCTTTTTGCGTAAAACCTCCCCCAAAAAAACAACACCTTCTTAAACAATATCCTGGAAACAGCCTTGGCTTCGAGTATGAAAAATTATATTGGGAAATTGTTTGAAATGTTCAACTTGCTCTTGCTTATACATACTTTTAAATATTGTTAAAACGGTGGAAACGATTATATTACTTACTTGTACTTGTTGCGGAACCAGACGCGGCCGCCTCATCCGGCCTCTAGAAGACTCCGTATGATTGACTCCCATTTGTAGCGATCTTGTGCCAGCTCTCAGAAAACCAGAGCTGTCAGCCTGTCAATGCATTATGTTAACTAAATGGTATTTTGATTAAAATTCAGTTTGTTATTGCTCTTAAAAACATACACCCTTTTTTCTCTTCATTTTGAACGGAGGCTTACGAGATATCACAGCTTGACTTTGCCACAATGAAGCCACGTAATAAGCCACATTACACGTTTATTTTACTCATTTTCTCATAAAAGCTTTTGATATTATTAGATAGTACGAAAAAGATAATAAATTGTTGAAAAGACAATCAAAGAAAATACTGAAAACACATTTTCAATACTGGCTTAAATATGGGTTAAAATGCACGTTTTGATATATATCTCCCCCCCCCCCTCTCCTCAACATGAAAATAAGTGTACCTATGAAAATTTTAATAGAATGGATATGATTTTAGGGGTTGCGTAACCATAGCCATAGCGATTTGTTTTTCCTTTGTGAAAGCGCCGTGTGAAAATAAGTCAAAAATGTAAAACAAGTGGAATTGAAGCACACTTTTTAATGTTTTTTTTGTATTTCTCTTTCAACAGTTTTTTTTTATCTTTTTCTCCCTTTGTTCAAACTCTCATGATTAACTTCTTTATGTCTATTTTTCCAATGAGGGAGGGAAATTGTTTTTTCTTTTCCAGATTTTTTTTCCAGACGTTCTAGATACGTAAGTCCTGTCTTCATTGTGACTTTTTTAGATGAAGTCGGTGAAGTACCGTGTTAGTGAAGACAGCCTTTCGATCGCCCAAATGGACTTGAAAAGCCATTTTTTTACATTTTTTTAAGTTTGCTGACGGGGTTGATTAAGGAGAATAAATTTATCTTTTTACCTTTTTTTCATCACTTTAAAAGCTTTCGTCACTGACATGGCACTTACCAAAAGAATGAAGAAGGGATTTGCAATGGACTTCACCTAACGATCTCGAACATCGTTTTTTTACCTGCATTTTTTCAAGCAATTTAGGAGTCTGAGAAAATGTTTTTGTTTTTTTTTAAGAAGAAACAGTGTTTTTACCTGTTTAGTGTTTTAGCCAGTATTTTGATCAATCTTTTTAGAAATTAATTTAGAGACCTCTTTCCACAAAAAAAAATCGTAGAAAATTAAAGAGTTACATTAAATCTATGACGACCAAAAATGAAGTCGAATAGTAATTCAAGTGTAAAACAAACATAAATCACTATTAATAAATAAGTGTCCAAAATGAATATCTTTTTTTGCATCTTATTGAAAACCCAGCCAAGTGCCGTGTGACAATAGCTTTTCGATTGCCTATCAGGATCTGGAAAAGCCACTTCTAATGCGCCTAAGTTTATAAACCAATTTTGCGCCAGTGAAAAGTGGCGCTTCCTGAAAAAGCTCTAAATTACATTGGAACAGGCAGAATTTTACAGAAAGTTTATTTCTAGAATATTGGTTTATAAAAAAAGGAGATTTGAAACTACGTCGAAAATGGATTAAGGGAAAATTGAATACTGAAAAAAAGAATGGCAAATTAGGCGTATTAGATATGGCTTTTTCAGATCCTGTTCGGCAATTGAAAAGCTGTCATCACTGACATGGCACTTGGCTGGGTTTTCAAGAAGATACCAAAAAAAGGTTATTTTTCAAAATTTGGGGGTTGCTAATTTAGAGGCTAGAAAATTTGAAGCAAGCCAAAGGAATTGCTGCCAATTCATTATGTTTTTTGATTAAAATTCAGTTTGTTTTGCTCCTAAAAACATTTGCCCTTTTTTTCTCTTCATTTTGAATAGAGACTTACGAAATCTTACAGCTTGACTTTGCCACAATGAAGCCACATTACAAGCCACAATGAAGACAGGAGTAGAGGAGGGGGTGCTACTCGTGACAGGACCACGTGGTTTATGGTTTTCTCAGTGAGAATGAAAAAACAGGAATTTTCTCACTT
Source organism: Artemia sp. Qi Xiang Cuo (assembly GCF_049724085.1). Taxonomy (NCBI): domain Eukaryota; kingdom Metazoa; phylum Arthropoda; class Branchiopoda; order Anostraca; family Artemiidae; genus Artemia; species Artemia sp. Qi Xiang Cuo. The sequence goes on along the minus strand of NC_142802.1, from coordinate 70,853,436 downwards.
GAAAAAACATGAATTTTGTCACATTTATGGTTGTTTTCATGGATGGATATGTGTGGTGGTCGATTTATTTGATGTTTTTCTCGAATGTCAACATCAAATTATGGATGTTTTATGGTTTTTGTCAGTGAGAATTTGAAAAACAGGAACTTTGTCACATTTATGTATGTTTTTATGGTTTTTGTCAGTGAGAATTTGAAAAACAGGAACTTTGTCACTGAGAAAACCATAAACCACGTGGTCCTGTCAGCATTTTTAATGCTGAAGGGGCACCATATATGGGCATGGAATCCCTGGGAAATTGATTGCATAATCGATTGGGAATTTGGAACACCTGTGCTGTCGACCTCAATTCACCTATCGTGAATCAATAATCCCCCTTAGAAACAACAAATTAATTTCCCCTTCTTGACAGATCAATCAATCAATGACATCATCTGTCAGACTTTAAAAATTTCCACCTAGAAACATTTCTCCAGGAATAGATCCATATCATTAATGTCTTTGCCTCGGGAACAACTCTTTTGGTCGAACTCCAAAGGATATTAATAACCAAAGGCCATGGAAACAATTAGGCAAGAAACATCTTAGCGATGAATTGTTTTAGACGCGCGAGAAGGTTTCCTATTAATTTGAAATGCGTTAGCACAGAGATGCCAATAACAAAGGAACACGCTGAATTTACGTTTAGTGATTATTTGGGCGAAACCGTTTTAGACAGGTTATGGAACTATTTCGGCGAAACAGATAGAGACATTTTAAAAGAAGATTTTTGAAGAGATTTTGGAGGAGGTTTTGAGTGTGGTCGTTATAATACACAAGTTTCATTTGAACAGTGTTGTGAGGTCCTCTAACCCAACCCCAAAGGGTTCGATCCTCCTACCCCAACCCCGAAGGAAGCCCCCGGTCCTCAAAGCCCCCAAGCTCCCAAAGGGCCACCGGCGCCCCCAAAAGCCCACCCAGACCCCCAAGGGCCATCCCCAGGCCCCAAATGTCCCCCAGGCCCCCAACTGGCCCCCGGACCCCCAAAGGCCCTCCCTATGCCCCAAAGGTCCTCCTCCGGTCCCCAAAGGCCCATCGAGCTCCCAAGGGCCACCGGTGCCCCAAAGGCCATCCACCGGTCCCCTGGCGCCCCAAAGGCCCACCCAGACCCCCAAATGCCATCTCCGGACCCCCAAAGCCCATCCCAGTAGTGTTTGGTTGTGGTTTACCTTGTCACAGTTACATTTTCTTGATTTTTCAAAGTTCATTTTGAATTTCTTTCGTTGAAATGCAAGAGTTGGAATATTTCAGTAGCGTTCGGTTGTGGTTTACCTTGTCAAAGTTACATTTTCTTGATTTTTCAAAGTTCATTTTGAATTTCTTTCGTTGAAATGCAAGAGTTGGAATATTTCAGTAGTGTTTGGTTGTGGTTTACCTTGTCACAGTTACATTTTCTTGATTTTTCAAAGTTCATTTTGAATTTCTTTCCTTGAAATGCAAGAGTTGGAATATTTCAGTAGTGTTTGGTTGTGGTTTACCTTGTCACAGTTACATTTTCTTGATTTTTCAAAGTTCATTTTGAATTTCTTTTGTTGAAATGCAAGAGTTGGAATATTTCAGTAGTGTTTAGTTGTGGTTTACCTTGTCAGAGTTACATTTTCTTGATTTTTCAAAGTTCATTTTGAATTTCTTCGTTGAAATGCAAGAGTTGGAATATTTCAGTAGTGTTTGGTTGTGGTTTACCTTGTCACAGTTACATTTTCTTGATTTTTCAAAGTTCATTTTGAATTTCTTTCGTTGAAATGCAAGAGTTGGAATATTTCAGTAGTGTTTGGTTGTGGTTTACCTTGTCACAGTTACATTTTCTTGATTTTTCAAAGTTCATTTTGAATTTCTTTCGTTGAAATGCAAGAGTTGGAATATTTCAGTAGTGTTTGGTTGTGGTTTACCTTGTCACAGTTACATTTTCTTGATTTTTCAAAGTTCATTTTGAATTTCTTCGTTGAAATGCAAGAGTTGGAATATTTCAGTAGTGTTTGGTTGTGGTTTACCTTGTCACAGTTACATTTTCTTGATTTTTCAAAGTTCATTTTGAATTTCTTTCGTTGAAATGCAAGAGTTGGAATATTTCAGTAGTGTTTGGTTGTGGTTTACCTTGTCACAGTTACATTTTCTTGATTTTTCAAAGTTCATTTTGAATTTCTTTCATTGAAATGCAAGAGTTGGAATATTTCAGTAGTGTTTGGTTGTGGTTTACCTTGTCACAGTTACATTTTCTTGATTTTTCAAAGTTCATTTTGAATTTCTTTCGTTGAAATGCAAGAGTTGGAATATTTCAGTAGTGTTTGGTTGTGGTTTACCTTGTCACAGTTACATTTTCTTGATTTTTCAAAGTTCATTTTGAATTTCTTTCGTTGAAATGCAAGAGTTGGAATATTTCAGTAGTGTTTGGTTGTGGTTTACCTTGTCACAGTTACATTTTCTTGATTTTTCAAAGTTCATTTTGAATTTCTTCATTGAAATGCAAGAGTTGGAATATTTCAGTAGTGTTTGGTTGTGGTTTACCTTGTCACAGTTACATTTTCTTGATTTTTCAAAGTTCATTTTGAATTTCTTTCATTGAAATGCAAGAGTTGGAATATTTCAGTAGTGTTTGGTTGTGGTTTACCTTGTCACAGTTACATTTTCTTGATTTTTCAAAGTTCATTTTGAATTTCTTTCGTTGAAATGCAAGAGTTGGAATATTTCAGTAGTGTTTGGTTGTGGTTTACCTTGTCACAGTTACATTTTCTTGATTTTTCAAAGTTCATTTTGAATTTCTTTCGTTGAAATGCAAGAGTTGGAATATTTCAGTAGTGTTTGGTTGTGGTTTACCTTGTCACAGTTACATTTTCTTGATTTTTCAAAGTTCATTTTGAATTTCTTTCGTTGAAATGCAAGAGTTGGAATATTTCAGTAGTGTTTGGTTGTGGTTTACCTTGTCACAGTTACATTTTCTTGATTTTTCAAAGTTCATTTTGAATTTCTTTCGTTGAAATGCAAGAGTTGGAATATTTCAGTAGTGTTTGGTTGTGGTTTACCTTGTCACAGTTACATTTTCTTGATTTTTCAAAGTTCATTTTGAATTTCTTTCGTTGAAATGCAAGAGTTGGAATATTTCAGTAGTGTTTGGTTATGGTTTAGCTAGTAAAAGTTACATTTTATTGATTTTTCAAAGTTCATTTTGAATTTCTTTCGTTGAAATTCAAGAGTTGTAATATTTCAGTAGTTTTTGGTTTGTGTTTACCTAGTCACAGTTACATTTTATTGATTTTTCAAATTTCATTTTGAATTTCTTTCGTTAAAATGCAAGAGTTGGAATATTTCAGTAGTGTTTGGTTGTGTTTTACCTTGTCACAGTTACATTTTCTTGATTTTTCAAAGTTCATTTTGAATTTCTTCGTTGAAATGCAAGAGTTGGAATATTTCAGTAGTGTTTGGTTGTGGTTTACCTTGTCACAGTTACATTTTCTTGATTTTTCAAAGTTCATTTTGAATTTCTTCGTTGAAATGCAAGAGTTGGAATATTTCAGTAGTGTTTGGTTGTGGTTTACCTTGTCACAGTTACATTTTCTTGATTTTTCAAAGTTCATTTTGAATTTCTTTCGTTGAAATGCAAGAGTTGGAATATTTCAGTAGTGTTTGGTTGTGGTTTACCTTGTCACAGTTACATTTTCTTGATTTTTCAAAGTTCATTTTGAATTTCTTTCGTTGAAATGCAAGAGTTGGAATATTTCAGTAGTGTTTGGTTGTGGTTTACCTTGTCACAGTTACATTTTCTTGATTTTTCAAAGTTCATTTTGAATTTCTTCGTTGAAATGCAAGAGTTGGAATATTTCAGTAGTGTTTGGTTGTGGTTTACTTGTCACAGTTACATTTTCTTGATTTTTCAAAGTTCATTTTGAATTTCTTCGTTGAAATGCAAGAGTTGGAATATTTCAGTAGTGTTTGGTTGTGGTTTACCTTGTCACAGTTACATTTTCATGATTTTTCAAAGTTCATTTTGAATTTCTTTTGTTGAAATTCAAAAGTTGGAATATTTTAGTAGTGTTTGGCTGTGGTTTACCGTGTCACAGTTATATCTTCATGATTTGTCAAAGTTCATTTGAACTTCTTTCGTTGAAATGCAAGAGTTGGAATATTTCAGTAGTGTTTGGTTGTGGTTTACCTTATCACAGTTACATTTTCAAGATTTTTCAAAGTTCATTTTGAATTTCTTTCGTTGTAATGCAAGAGTTGGAATATTTCAGTAGTGTTTGGTTGTGGTTTACCTTGTCACAGTTACATTTTCTTGATTTTTCAAAGTTCATTTTGAATTTCTTTCATTGAAAAGCAAGAGTTGGAATATTTCAGTAGTGTTTTGTTGTTGTTTACCATGTCACATTTACATTCTCTTGATTTTTCAAAGTTCATTTTGAATTTCTTTCGTTGAAATGCAAGAGTTGGAATATTTCAGTAGTGTTTGGTTGTGGTTTACCTTGTCACAGTTACATTTTCTTGATTTTTCAAAGTTCATTTTGAATTTCTTCGTTGAAATGTAAGCGTTGGAATATTTCAGTAGTTTTTGGTTTTGGTTTACCCTGTCACAGTTGCATTTTCCTGATTTGTCAAAGTTTATTTTGAATTACTTACATTGAAATGCAAGAGTTGGAATTTTTCAGTAATGTGTCATTGTGGTTTACCTGGTAAAAGTTACATTTTATTTATTTTTCAAAGTTCATTTTGAAATTTTTCATTGAAATGCTAGAGTTGGAATATTTCAGTAATGTTTGGTTGTGGTTTACCTTGTCACAGTTACATTTTCATGATTTTTCAAAGTTCATTTGAATTTCTTTCGTTGAAATGCAATAGTTGGAATATTTCAGAAGAGGTTGGTTATGGTAGAACTTGTCAAAGTTACATTTTCATGATTTAACAAAGTTCATTTTGAATTTCTGTCGTTGAAATGCAAGAGTTGAACTATTTCAGAAGTGTTTGGTCGTGGTTTACCTTGTCACAGTTACATTTTCTTGATTTTTCAAAGTTCATTTTGAATTTCTTCGTTGAAATGCAAGAGTTGGAATATTTCAGTAGTGTTTGGTTGTGGTTTAACTTGTCACAGTTACATTTTCTTGATTTTTCAAAGTTCATTTTGAATTTCTTCGTTGAAATGCAAGAGTTGGAATATTTCAGTAGTGTTTGGTTGTGGTTTAACTTGTCAAAGTTACATTTTGTTGATTTTTCAAAGTTCATTTTGAATTTCCTTCGTTGAAATGCAAGAGTTGGAATATTTCAGTAGTGTTTGGTTGTGGTTTAACTTGTCAAAGATACATTTTCTTGATTTTTCAAAGTTCATTTTGAATTTCTTCGTTGAAATGCAAGAGTTGGAATATTTCAGTAGTGTTTACTTGTGGTTTACCTTGTCACAGTTACATTTTCTTGATTTTTCAAAGTTCATTTGAATTTCTTCGTTGAAATGCAAGAGTTGGAATATTTCAGTAGTGTCTGGTTATGGTTTACCTTGTCACAGTTACATTTTCTTGATTTTTTCAAAGTTCATTTTGAATTTCTTCGTTGAAATGCAAGAATTGGATTATTTCAGAAGTGTCTGGTTATGGTTTACTTTGTCACAGTTACATTCTCTTGATTTTTCAAAGTTCATTTTGAATTTCTTCGTTGAAATGCAAGAGTTGGATTATTTCAGAAGTGTTTATCGTGATTTACCATGTCACAGTTACATTTTCTTGATTTTTCAAAGTTCATTTTGAATTTCTTCATTGAAATGCAAGAGTTGAACTATTTCAGTAGTGTTTGGTCGTGGTTTACCTTGTCACAGTTACATTTTCTTGATTTTTCACAGCTCATTTTGAATTTCTTCGTTGAAAAGCAAGAGTTGGAATATTTCAGTAGTGTTTGCTTATGGTTTACCTTGTCACAGTTACATTTTCTTGATTTTTCAAAGCTCATTTGAATTTCTTCGTTGAAAAGCAGGAGATGGAATATTTCAGTAGTGTTTGGTTATGGTTTACCTTGTCACAGTTACATTTTCTTGATTTTTCAAAGTTCATTTTGAATTTCTTCGTTGAAGTGCAAGAGTTGGAATATTTCAGTAGTGTTTGGTTATGGTTTATCTTGTCACAGTTACATTTTCTCGATTTTTCAAATTCATTTTGAATTTCTATCGTTGAAATGCAAGAGTTGGAATATTTCAGTAGTGTTTAGTCGTTTACCATGTCACAGTTACATTTTCTTGATTTTTCAAACTTCATTTTGAATTTCTTCTTTGAAATGCAAGAGTTGGAATATTTCAGTAGTGTTTGATTGTGGTTTACCTTGTCACAGTTACATTTTCTGATTTTTCAAAGTTCATTTTGAATTTCTTCGTTGAAATGCAAGAGTTGGAATATTTCACTAGTGTATGGTTGTGGTTTACCTTGTCACATGTACACACATGTATACACATGTACACACATGTGCTTATCATGAGTGCTCATGATAAGTTAACCTAACCCTTTCCGGTGAGTATGGTTAGGTTAGACTAGATTCAGTTAGGTTAGATTAGACTAGGTTAGGTTAGCCTACGTACGCTTCACTTAGGTTAGCTTAGGCTAGGTGAGACATGCGAAAAGTTAGGTGTATGATTAGGTTAGGTTAGCAGATTAGGCTAGGTTAGGTTAGGCTAGGCTAGCCTACGTACGCGCGCGTACGTAGGCTAACCTAGCCTAACCTAACTTAACCTAACCTAGCCTAATCTAACCTAACCTAACCTAATCATACACCTAACTTTTCGCATGTCTCTCACCTAACCTAAGCTAACCTAAGTGAAGCGTACGTAGGCTAACCTAACCTAGTCTAATCTAACCTAACTGAATCTAGTCTAACCTAACCATACTCACCGGAAAAGGTTAGGTTAACTTATCATGAGCACTCATGATAAGCACATGTGTGTACATGTGTATACATGTGTGTACATGTGACAAGGTAAACCACAACCACACACTAGTGAAATATTCCAACTCTTGCATTTCAACGAAAGAAATTCAAAATGAACGTTGAAAAAACAAGAAAATGTAACTGTGACAATGTAAACCACAACCAAACACTACTGAAATATTCCAACTCTTGCATTTCAACGAAGGAAATTCAAAATGAATTTTGAAAAATCAAGAAAATGTAACTGTGACATGGTAAACGACAACCAAACACTACTGAAATATTCCAACTCTTGCATTTCAACGATAGAAATTCAAAATGAATTTGAAAAATCAAGAAAATGTAACTGTGACAAGGTAAACCATAACCAAACACTACTGAATTATTACAACTCTTGCTCTTCAACGAAAGAAATTCACAATAACATATTAAAAATAAAGAAAATGTAACTGTGACAAGGTAAACCAAAACCAAACACTATTGAAATATTCCATCTACTGCTTTTCAACGAAATAAATTCAAATTATCTTTGAAAAATCAAGAAAATGTAACTGTGACAAGGTAACACAAAAGCAAACACTACTGAAATATTCCAGCTCGTGCTTTTCAACGAAAGAAATTCAAAATGATCTGTGAAAAATCAAGAAAATGTAACTGTGACAAGGTAAACCACGACAAAACACTACTGAAATAGTTCAAATCTTGCTTTTCAATGAAATAAATTCAAAATGAACTTTGAAAAATCAAGAAAATGTAACTGTGACATGGTAAATCATGACCAAACACTTCTGAAATAAAACAACTCTTGCATTTCAACGAAAGAAATTAAAAATTAACTTTTAAAAATCAAGAGAATGTAACTGTGACAAGGTAAACCATAACCAGACACTTCTGAAATAATCCAATTCTTTCATTTCAAAGAAAGAAATTAAAAATGAACTTTTAAAAAATCAAGAAAATTTAACTTTTACAAGTTAAACCATAACCAGACACTACTGAAATATTCCAACTCTTGCATTTCAACGAAAGAAATTAAAATGAACTTTGAAAAAATCAAGAAAATGTAACTGTGACAAGGTAAACCACAAGTAAACACTACTGAAATATTCCAACTCTTGCTTTTCAACGAAAGAAATTCAAAATGAACTTTGAAAAATCAAGAAAATGTAACTTTGACAAGTTAAACCACAACCAAACACTCCTGAAATATTCCAACTCTTGCATTTCAACGAAGGAAATTCAAAATGAACTTTGAAAAATAAAGAAAATGTTACTGTGAAAAGTTAAACCACAACCAAACAATACTTAATTTGTCCAAATATTGCATTTCATATAAAGAAATTCAAAATGAACTTTGAAAAATCAAGAAAATGTAACTGTGACAAGGTAAACCACAACCAAACTCTACTGAAATATTCCAACTCTTGCATTTCAATGAAAGAAATTCAAAATGAACTTTGAAAAATCAAGAAAATGTAACTGTGACAAGTTAAACCACTACCAAACACTACTGAAATATTCCAACTCTTGCATTTCAATGAAAGAAATTCAAAATGAACTTTGTAAAATCATGAAAATGTAACTTTTACAAGGTATAACATAACCATACACTACTGAAATATACCAACTCTTTCATTTCAACGAAAGAAATTCAAAATGAACTTTGAAAAATCAAGAAAATGTAACTGTGACAAGTTAAACCATGACCATACAATACTGAAATATTCCAACTCTTGCATGTCAATGAAAGAAATTCAAAATGAACTTTGAAAAATCATGAAAATGTAATTGTGACAGGGTAAACCACAACCAAACACTACTGAAATATTCCAACTCTTGCATTTCAATGTAAGAAATTCAAAATTAACTTTGAAAAATCATGAAAATCTAACTGTGACAATGTAAAACCACAACCAAACACTAATGAAATATTCCAACTCTTGAATTTCAACTAAAGAAATTCAAAATGAAAATTGAAAAATCAAGAAAATGTAACTGTGACAAGGTATACCAAAACCATACACTACTGAAATATTCCAACTCTTGCATTTCAACGAAAGAAATTCAAAATGAACTTTGAAAAATCAAGAAAATGTAACTGTGACAAGGTAAACCACAACCAAACACTACTGAAATATTCCAACTCTTGCATTTCAATGAAAGAAATTCAAAATGAACTTTGAAAAATCAAGAAAATGTAACTGTGACAAGGTAAACCACCATCAAACACTACTGAAATATTCCAACTCTTGCATTTCAACGAAAGAAATTCAAAATGAACTTTGAAAAATCAAGAAAATGTAACTGTGACAAGGTAAAACACAATCAAACACTACTGAAATATTCCAACTCTTTCATTTCAACTAAATAAATTAAAATTAACTATAAAAATCACGAAAATGTAAGTGTTACAAGGTAAACCATGAACAAACACTACTGAAATAGTCCAACTCTTGCTTTTCAATGAAAGAAATTCGAAATGATATTTGAAAAATCAAGAAAATGTAACTGTGACTATGTAAACCACGAACACTCAATTGTTAAATAGTACAAATATTTCATTTAAAATTAAGAAATTCAAAATGAACTTTGAAAAATCACTAAAATGTAAATGTGACAATGTAAACCACGACCAAACACTTCTGAAATAATCCAACTCTTGCATTTCAACGAAAGAAATTCAAAATGAACTATAAAAAATCAAGAAAATGTAACTCCGACATTGTAAAATACAACAACACACTTCTGAAATATTCCAGCTGTTGTTTTTCAATGTAAGAAATTCAAAATAAACTTTGAAAAATCACTAAAATGTACCTGTGACAATGGAAACAACACCCAATCACTACTAAAATATTCCAACTCTTGTATTTCAACGAAAGAAATTCAAAATGAAATTTGAAAAATCAATAAAATGTAACTGTGACAAGGTAACCCACAAGCAAACACTATTTAAATATTTCAACTCTTTCATTTCAACGAAATAAATTCAAATGAACTTTTAAAAATCAAGAAAATGTAACTGTGACACGGTAACACCCAACCAAACACTACAGAAATATTCCAGCTCTTGCTTTTCAACGAAAGAAATTCAAATTGTACTTTGAAAAATCAAGAAAATGTAACTGTGACAAGGTAAACCACAATCAAACACTACTGAAATATTCCAACTCTTGCATGTCAACGAACGAAATTCAAAATGAACTTTGAAAAATCAAGAAAATGTAGCTTTGACAAGGTAAACCAGAACCAAACACTACTGAAATATTCCAACTCTTGCATTTCGACGAAAGAAAATCAAAATGAACTTTGAAAAATCAGGAAAATGTAACTGTGACAAGGTAAACCACAACCAAACACTACTGACATATTCCATCTCTTGCATTTCAACGAAAGAAATTCAAAATGAACTTTGAATAATCAAGAAAATGTAACTATGATAATGTAAACCACAATCAAACACTACTGAAATATTACAACTCTTGCATTTCAACGAAATAAATTCAAAATGAACTTTGAAGAATCAAGAAAATGTAACTGTGACAAGGTAAACCACAACCAAACACTACTGAAATATTTCAACTCTTGCATTTCAACTAAAGAAATTCAAAATGAACTTTGAAAAATCATGAAAATGTAGCTTTTACAAGCTAAACCACAACCAAACACTACTGAAATATTCCAACTCTTGCATTTCAACGGATGAAATTCAAAAAGAACTTTGAAGAATCAAGAAAATGTAACTGTGACAAGGTAAACCACAACCAAACACTACTGAAATATTCCAACTCTTGCATTTCAATGAAAGAAATTCAAAATGAACTTTGAAAAATCAAGAAAATGTAACTGTGACAAAGGTAAACCACAACATCACACTACTGAAATATTCCAACTCTTGCATTTCAATGAAAGAAATTCAAAATGAACTTTGAAAAATCAAGAAAATGTAACTGTGACAAGGTAAACCACAACCAAACACTACTGAAATATTCCAACTCTTGCATTTCAATGAAAGAAATTCAAAATAAACTTTGAAAAATCAGGAAAATGTAACTGTGACATGGTAAACCACAACCAAACACTAGTGAAATATTCCAACTCTTGCATTTCAAGGAAAGAAATTCAAAATAAACTTTGAAAAATAAGGAAAATGTAACTGTGACAAGGTAAACCACAACCAAACACTAGTGAAATATTCCAACTCTTGCATTTCAACGAAAGAAATTCAAAATGAACTTTGAAAAATTAAGTGAATGTAACTGTGACAAGGTAAACCGCAACCAAACACTACTGAAATATTCCAACTCTTGCATTTCAACGAAAGAAATTCAAAATGAACTTTGAAAAATAAAGAGAATGTAACAGTGACAAGGTAAACCACGACCACACACTACTGAAATATTCCAACTCTTGCATTTCAACGAAAGAAATTCAAAATGAACTTTGAAAAATCAAGAAAATGTAACTGTGACAAGGTAAACCACAACCAAACACTACTGAAATATTCCAACTCTTGCATTTCAATGAAAGAAATTCAAAATGAACTTTGAAAAATCAAGAAAATGTAACTGTGACAAGGTAAACCACAACCAAACACTACTGAAATATTCCAACTCTTGCATTTCAACGAAAGAAATTCAAAATGAACTTTGAAAAATCTAAGAAAATGTAACTGTGACAAGGTAAACCACAACCAAACACTACTGAAATATTCCAACTCTTGCATTTCAACGAAAGAAATTCAAAATGAACTTTGAAAAATCAAGAAAATGTAACTGTGACAAGGTAAACCACGACCAAACACTACTGAAATATTCCAACTATTGCATTTCAACGAAAGAAATTCAAAATGAACTTTGAAAAATCAAGAAAATGTAACTGTGACAAGGTAAACCACAACCAAACACTACTGAAATATTCCAACTCTTGCATTTCAATGAAAGAAATTCAAAATGAACTTTGAAAAATCAAGAAAATGTAACTGTGACAAGGTAAACCACAACCAAACACTACTGAAATATTCCAACTCTTGCATTTCAACGAAAGAAATTCAAAATGAACTTTGAAAAATCAAGAAAATGTAACTGTGACAAGGTAAACCACAACCAAACACTACTGAAATATTCCAACTCTTGCATTTCAACGAAAGAAATTCAAAATGAACTTTGAAAAATCAAGAAAATGTAACTGTGACAAGGTAAACCACAACCAAACACTACTGAAATATTCCAACTCTTGCATTTCAACGAAAGAAATTCAAAATGAACTTTGAAAAATCAAGAAAATGTAACTGTGACAAGGTAAACCACAACCAAACACTACTGAAATATTCCAACTCTTGCATTTCAACGAAAGAAATTCAAAATGAACTTTGAAAAATCAAGAAAATGTAACTTTGACAAGGTAAACCACAACCAAACACTACTGAAATATTCCAACTCTTGCATTTCAACGAAAGAAATTCAAAATGAACTTTGAAAAATCAAGAAAATGTAACTGTTACAAGGTAAACCACAACCGAACACTACTGAAATATTCCAACTCTTGCATTTCAACAAAAGAAATTCAAAATGAACTTTGAAAAATCAATAAAATGTAACTGTGACAAGGTAAACCACGACCAAACACTACTGAAATATTCCAACTCTTGCATTTCAACTAAAGAAATTCAAAATGAACTTTGAAAAATCAAGAAAATGTAACTGTGACAAGGTAAACCACAACCAAACACTACTGAAATATTCCAACTCTTGCATTTCAACAAAGGAAATTCAGAAGGAACTTTGAAAAATCAAGAAAATGTAACTGTGACAAGGTAAACCACAACCGAACGCTACTGAAATATTCCAACTCTTGCATTTCAACGAAAGAAATTCAGAATGAACTTTGAAAAATCAAGAAAATGTAACTGTGACAGAGGTAGACCACAACCAAACACTACTGGGATGGGCTTTGGAGGTCCGGAGATGGCATTTGGGGGTCGGGGTGGGCCTTGGGGGCGCCTGGGGACCGGTGGATGGCATTTGGGGCACGGGGGGCCGTTTGGGGGCTCGATGGGCCTTGGGGGACGGGAGGAGGACCTTTGGGGCATTGGGTGGGCGTTTGGGGGGCGGGGGGGCCTTTGGGGGCCGGGGGGGAATTTGGGGGCGGGGGTATGGCCTTTGGGGGTCTGGGTGGGCCTTTGGGGGCGCCGGTGGCCCTTTGGGAGCTTGGGGGGGCTTTGAGGACCGGGGGCTTCCTTCGGGGTTGGGGTAGGAGGATCGGAACCCTTTGGGGTTGGGTTAGAGGACCTCACAACACTGTTCAAATGAAACTTGTGTATTATAACGACCACACTCAAAACCTCCTCCAAAATCTCTTCAAAAATCTTCTTTTAAAATGTCTCTATCTGTTTCGCCGAAATAGTTCCATAACCTGTCTAAAACGGTTTCGCCCAAATAATCACTAAACGTAAATTCAGCGTGTTCCTTTGTTATTGGCATCTCTGTGCTAACGCATTTCAAATTAATAGGAAACCTTCTCGCGCGCTAAAACAATTCATCGCTAAGATCTTTCTTGCCTAATTGTTTCCATGGCCTTTGGTTATTAATATCCTTTGGAGTTCGACCAAAAGAGTTGTTCCCGAGGCAAAGACATTAATGATATGGATCTATTCCTGGAGAAATGTTTCTAGGCGGAAATTTTTAAAGTCTGACAGATGATGTCATTGATTGATTGATCTGTCAAGAAGGGGAAATTAATTTGTTGTTTCTAAGGGGAATTATTGATTCACGATAGGTGAATTGAGGTCGACAGCACAGGTGTTCCAAATTCCCAATCGATTATGCAATCAATTTCCCAGGGGATTCCATGCCCATATATGGTGCCCCCTTCAGCATTAAAAATGCTGACAGGACCACGTGGTTTATGGTTTTCTCAGTGACAAAGTTCCTGTTTTTCAAATTCTCACTGACAAAAACCATGAAAACAGACATAAATGTGAGAAAATTCATGTTTTTCAAATTCTCACTGACAAAAACCATAAAACATCCATAATTTGATGTTGACAACCGAGAAAAACATCAAATAAATCGACCAACACACACATAACCATCCATGAAAACAACCATAAATGTGACAAAATTCATGGTTTTTCAAGTGAGAAAATTCCTGTTTTTTCATTCTCACTGAGAAAACCATAAACCACGTGGTCCTGTCACGAGTAGCACCCCCTCCTCTACTGACAGGGTCTTAATAAGCTCGTGAAAAGTCACCCTATATGCATTTAGTTCCCTTGTTTTAGACTTAAGTTTATGGGCGAGTAAGGCTGCAAATACTTCTTCGTAAAAGATGAGGTGTGACATGTCAAATTCGATTATTTGATAAAGTTTTTTTGTGATATTCTTGTGATAAAACTTTTTTTTAAATGGTATCCATGATGGTTACTAAGAGAAACTTTTGGAAACATCTTTAATAGGAAAAAAGAAAAAGAGGTTTCTATCTGAAAAATTATACTTTTTCTAGGCTATTTTCTCTTTCCAAGTGGTTGGAGCTATTCCTTTAATTTAAAATTTTGGAAATTAATTAGACATTTGGATTTTTTTTTTTTTCCAGTGGTAACAGTGGGCAAAACACAAATAATGCTTTCATCAATGGTATGCACCTTTCAGAGACTTACCAAGAATATGTACAATAATATGTTTTTTTTTTTTTTAGTAACAGTGGGTAAAACATAAGTAATGCTTTCATCAATGGTATGCACCTTTCAGAGACTTACCAAGAATATGTACAAGAATATGTTTTTTTTGTAACAGTGGGTAAAACAGAAGTAATGCTTTCATCAATGGTATGCACCTTTCAGAGACTTACCAAGAATATGTACAAGAATATGTTTTTTTTTTGTAACAGTGGGTAAAACAGAACTAATGCTTTCATCAATGGTATGCACCTTTCAGAGACTTACCAAGAATATGTACAAAAATATGTTTTTTTTTTGTAACAGTGGGTAAAACATAACTAATGCTTTCATCAATGGTATGCACCTTTCAGAGACTTACCAAGAATATGTACAAGAATATGTTGTTGTTTTTTTAGTAACAGTGGGTAAAACAGAAGTAATGCTTTCATCAATTGTATGCACCTTTCAGAGACTTACCAAGAATATGTACAAGAATATGTTTTTTTTTGTAACAGTGGGTAAAACAGAAGTAATGCTTTCATCAATGGTATGCACCTTTCAGAGACTTACCAAGAATATGTACAAGAATATGTTGTTGTTTTTTGCAACAGTGGGTAAAACAGAAGTAATGCTTTCATCAATGTTATGCACTTTTCAGAGACTTACCAAGAATATGTACCTTACCAAGTACCTTACTAAGAATGTGCACTTGGCGTCCTCTTTAAGGAACAAAAATTAGACGAGCCTTTAAACTATGTTAGTCAATTTATATTTGGCATAAAGGGTTTAGGGGATTTTACCCAGAGTTACAGATTGTGTATCTTCTATGCAATTTCTGGTGCTGATGGGCCTGCGTTGCTCGCCTGGTTTATTATTCAGGAAAAATGGTGTTGCTTTCAGATGGCCAGACTAAGGTCGAATACAATCTGTTAAAGTAAAAAGAACGTCAAAACAAAAAATATTTTGACCCCCCCCCATACCCATTTTAAGCCTATTTATGCCTGAAAACCACGATTTTCTAAAATTGCTCTTTTAGTTGTTTTAAATCATGAAGTTTTTAGTGCAGTATTACATTTTCGTCAATTTTTCCACGTCAAATCGTGAAAATAAATTACTTCATCATTTTATCGAAATAAGTCATTCGAAATTTCGCTTTCGTTAATAAAACTACAAAACTTTGTTAATAAGTTCATTTATTTGACGAACATTTTCATTTATTTGACGAAAAGAGATTATTCCATAAACGAGTGGCCCCTCCTTGACCCTCCGCTATTTTTTCTAATGTCTGTTAGTGATATACAGAAAGCATTCATGAGTGCAACAAATGTTCGACCGAATACTTTTGAACTGATTTTTTTTTTCTTTTCTTTTTTTTTTTACAAATGTACATTCACCGGCTCTTCCTTTCTGAAGGTGTCGCCTAAACATTTTTTTTAATTGCCCTTGTGCTTACGCATTTGGTCTTAAAGTATTGGGGACAAAAAGTTGAACTTTAGGTGGGTGGATAATTCTGATTTCTGTTCTCTTAAGGAACAACAATGATTAAAATGAGACAATTACGGTTTTGGGATGGAACAACTTATATTTGAGAAATTATTTTCGAGCCAGTTCAAAATTGACACTGTTTTTTATTCTGATCAGTTTTACAGTTTGTTTCACCAAGACAAAATGTCCCACATAGACAAGGTCGTATCCAGGACTTTTTTGGGGGGTTTTACAGAAACAAACTTTAAAAAATTCATCAAAATTTGTTTATATTCATTTTTGTTAAGTTTTTACGAGTCGGACAAACATTTTTTAGGGGGGGTCAAATCCCCTAACCCCCCTGGATACGGCCTTGCACATAGAATATAAGAAATAAGTTTAGTGTTTAAACGTAGATTGGTGCCTATAACCTAACCTAACCTATCCTAACCTAGTTGACCTAACCTAACCTAGTTGAAATGTTCCACTCTTTTAAGGAATAATTATTATCTAAATTAACCAAATATGTTCCAAATCGTATCTCGCTTTCTTTCACTATTTTATTACATATCATGATTACTGATAATTGATTCGGTAGCTCAAAGACAAGATAAAACCTGATTATGTGCGAAAATGTGCAAAAAGTCAAAATGCCATTTTCGATTACCTTTTTGCCCCTCCTGTCTCTCGTTTGAAATACTAGACAAAAAGCATTCCTATCCTTTTTGCATGATTGTTGCAGAATTCTACGAGTTCTTGTACACTCTCTTGAATAGAATATTTGGCATTAAATTCCAAAAACATATGCAAATATTTCTAGTTAATTATATGACATACTCAAAGCAATTCTAATGGAATGGGGTCGGATTAAACTTTCCTCAGATTTTGCATTTCTAAAAGAGATAATACAAAGCTGTATTTAAAGTACCTTGTTGCAAATTTTGTGTCCTATATTTCGAATAAATTACAATTGTTTTTGTGTGTTTTTTTGTTTTGTTTAGTAGAATAATTAGCTATCGGTAGCTCAAAGACACTATAAAACCACCCTAGATTTGAAAGTACTGTTTCAAGTTATTTTCATTTATAAAGATTTATAAAAAATTATACACCAACCAAACTATAGGCCTTGAAATATCTTATTTTGATTTATAAAATGTTTTGCAGATTTTGTGTTACATTTCCAAAAAAGATGCATTTTGTTTCCTTGTTGAAATTTGCGGCCAAAATTTCAAAGCTATGACGTTTTTGTGTGTTTATTTTTTTAATAGAATGATTAGCGTTCTAACCCAACATCTACAAATAATTTTAACTAAGTATTTAATGTATATTAGGGGGTATCAGTAGGAATAAGGAAGAGCTAAGTTTTTTTTAATTGTAATTTTCCAAAGAAGATGACTTGTTCTTCAAAAAAAAAAGAATTTTCAATATCATTTGGAAGATTTGTCGCCCTATGTTTTATAACAAGTACTATATTATGAAACTATAAATTTAGGAAACACAACCTATATTTTAAATACAATCCCTAGTTAGCCGTCAAATTTTTTGGATTAACATATTTTAATACTTATATTTAAAATAAAAATACTTATATTTTAAATTGATTCATAAGTAAGCAACCAAGTGTGCCGAATTTTACTTTAGAGAACAGGGGAGGGGAGGGGGAATATACTTATCAGGGGAGGGGGCACATATTTAGAAAACGTAAATTTGGATGATTTATATTGAGAAAAATAGTTTCTAATAGCATAAATATCAGTTTGAGCTTTCACTTAAGAAATGAAATAATAATAAAATGTGGAGAATAACTGTGAATAGTAAGTTAAAATTCAGTTATATTTGTGAAAAAGGAGACTATGCCAGTATTCATACCAAGGAGACCAATTGTAGGGCAATTGGACACTGAAAAAAAAACTTGGAAATTTGAACTTCAATATAGGGTGTAAAGAGTGAAGCTTTGAATAGGTTGGCGTGGAGGAGGAGCGTGCGCATCCATGTTGGAATCAGGTAGCTTGGCGCTGGAGGGAGTTCTTAACAGCAGTAGTAGTTCTGGGAGTAAGCTATTTATCCGTCCTCAAGACATTCCAAAATCTCTTAGTCTCTCCTGCATGAAGTTCTTATGCTTTTAATATTTGTGCCTTTATTTTGCCTATATTATTTATTTTTATTTATTTTTTTATTGCACAAGAATTCTTATCTAGTTCATGAACGAAATATACGTCTTGACAAGATAACTTTTGGGTAAAATAGCTTGTAATTTTGAAATTCTGTTACCAAAGAAGCTGAGTTTTTTTTCATATATTCAGATATTTATGTTTCATATTAGACCCTAGCACGAACTAATATCAAACGGCTTTAACATTAAAACTACTTTTTCCTTATATAGAAGCAAGTATGAAGTGACCGTTTATTTGGTTTTTATCCATTTCCTGGAAATTCCATTTTCAAATATCCTGTCGTAAGATGTTCCCGAAAACTGGCGGCGAACTGAGGGGAAAAAATCAACTTGAAAGCAATTATCAATAAATAACAGTAATAGTCGGGCAAATGGGATTCTTTTGGGAATACTGTTAGAGATGAGAAATTAAACCCCTGTGAGAAATTTTATCTTTATTTACAATCCTAGCATACTTCAAAAGGCCACTAATATTACTCACATTTAGTATCTCCTGCTGTATGGAAACTGAGGAGGCGCTTATTTTTTATTGAGGTATTAAAGTGTATTAAGGACCGCCTTTGTAAATAAGAAAAAAATCAACTGAAAGTAAGGAGCAACATTAAATCTTACAACGAATAGAAATTATTCCCTATATGAGAGGGGGGCGTGATCTCCTCAATACTTTGCTCTTCACGCTAAAGTTTTTTGTACTTTAGAAAAGCTTCCTATTCTAGTTAAACGGCCCTTATGGTCTAGGAGTCGCTCTTAAAGGGTCGAGATAAAAAAAATCAAACTTTAGCGTAAAGGGTTAGGTAATAAGGAAGAGGCGTCCCCCTTTTTTGAACAACCCATCTTTAAGGTTGTCCAAAATAATTGTTGAAATTTTTTTAGCTTCTTAGAAATTATTTGGTTTTTTGTTGTCACTTTTTTGAGTAGGATTCATTAGAGTCTACTTAATCTGTTTAAATTAGGTAATTGATCCAATCTATTTAATTTCATTTCCTATTCTAGTTAAACGGCCCTTGTGGTTCAGGATTCGCTCGTAAAGGGTCGGGATAAAAAATCAAACTTTAGCGTAAAGAGCTAGGTAATAAGGAAGGGGCGTCCCCCTTTTTTGAACAACCCTTCTTTAAGGTTGTCCAAAATAATTGTTGAAATTTTTTTAGCTTCTTAGAAATTATTTGGTTTTTTGTTGTCACTTTTTTTAGTAGGATTCATTAGAGTCTACTTAATCTGTTTAAATTAGGTAATTGATCCAATCTATTTAATTTCAATATTTCTTATTCTAGTTAAACGGCCCTTATGGTTCAGGATTCGCTCTTAAAGGGTCAGGATAAAAAATCAAACTTTAGCGTAAAGAGCTAGGTAATGAGGAGGGGGCGTCCCGCTCTTTTGAACAACCCATCTTTAAGGTTCTCCAAAATAATTGGTGGAATTTTTTTAACTTCTTAGAAATTATTTTGTTTTGTTGTCACTTTTTTGAGTAGGATTCATTAGTCTACTTAGTCTACTTAATCTGTTTAAACTAGGTAATTGATCCAATCTATTTAATTTTAATATTTGTATTCTGTATTTTTTTTCTTTCTCTTTGTCAGTAAGAGACCTTTTTTTCTGAGCTAGTAACTCGCGAGTCTTCTCCCTACTTTACAGGCCAAGAAGCCTTTGGAAGGGGATTAAATGAAAAAAAAACAAGTTTTTTAACTGAAAGTAAGGAACGACATTAAAACTTAAGAAGAACAGAAATTATTCCGTATATGAAAGGGGTTGTCCCCTCCTCAACGCCTCGCTCTTTACGCTAAAGTTTGACCCTTTGTCATAACTCTACTTTTTATGACAATAAAAACTTTTGCGTAAAGAACGAGGCGTTGAGGAGGGGATATCCCTTTTCATATACGGATAATTACTCAGTAATTCAAATTTATCAGATTGAATTTCTCAGTAAATTCAAATGAATTTACTGAAAAAAATGTGCATTGTCAGTTTAATATACATATGCTGATATTTATTCATTAAAATCTTAATTGATTTTTCTTATTTCTTAAAGTTATAAAATGAAAACATTTAAAAGAATTTTTTTAGTAAAGTACAAATTATATTCTGGCTTTTAGAAAGCATAGGGTTTTAGAACCCTACTCATACTAATTTCTGCTCATTTTGAGTTTGACTCTGTTATTTATTTTAATTTCTGTTTTTTTTGGGCTTCATTTATCCACCAAGCATATAACTACCACACTGATGAAGCATATAACTACCACACTGATGAAGCATATAACTACCACACTGATATAACTACCACACTATTTATTGATACTGATGTGTGGTAGTTATATGCTTGGTGGATTATTGGATTCTATTTTTGTTCATTTTTGGTTTAAAGGAGTTCTTTATTTTTTTTGAAAAACTTGTTTTGTGGAAAAAGTTTTTTTTTATATTAATTTCTGTTCCTTTATATTGACAGTCTTTTTCAGGAAAAAAAGACTGAACCTCTTCTAAAGTTAAACAACCATCGCTTCCATAAAAACTTTAAATACCCACTAGGCACAACTTAAAACCCTTGCCCCTAATCTCTGGGGTTTTTTTTACCCAAAAAGCTGTGTTATATGATATTTAGATTATTTTGAATAGAATGGCTATCGTAAAATTTCTATTAGATGTATTTCGGGACAATACGACGTGTGAGTGTGTGTGGGGGGGATATCTGCCCTCCGATCACTTTGACTCTTAAAAAGAGCCCTAAAGCTTCTGATTACAAATCCAATGAGCCCCCCTCCAGAAGTTTGTATGACCATGCTTTCTATAAAAAAAACCTATCTGCCCCCAGGGGCATAACTTACAACCCTTGCCCTGAGGGCTGGGAGGAATTGTTATACTCAAAGACATAATTTCCAGACCTTTAAAATACGTTGAATAAAATGGCTATCTCAAAATTTTGATTGGAAGTGTTTGGGGAAATGATCGGCGTGGAGGGAGGGGAGTATTTGCTCTCTAATCACTTTTGACTCATAAGAAAGGCACTAGTACTTTCAATTTCCAATCGAATGAGCCCTTTTTAAATGAACGAAATGGCCATACCAAAATGATGATCGGAAATGTTTGGGGAAATGATGGGCCTGGGGAGGGGTCTTGGGATTCTCCCTCCGATTACTTTCGACTATTACAAAGGGCAATAGCTCTCTCAATGTCCAATCGAATGAGTCCTTTTTGAAGTTTTTACGACGACGCTTTCTACAAAAACCTTATATGCCCCCAGGTAATAAATGAAAACCTTAGCCCTGAGGGCTGTGGGGGGAGGGGGGTATACTCAAAGACTTAATTTTCAGACCCTTCAACTATGTTCAACAAAATGGCTATATCAAAATGTTGGTTGGAAGTGTTTGGGGAAATGATGGGTGTTTGGGGGGGGGCATTCGCCCCCCGATCGCTTTTGACTATTAACAAGGGCACTAGCCCTCTCAAGTCCCAATTGAATGAGCCATTTTTGAAGTTTCTACAACAACACTTTCTATAGAAAAAACCTTATATGCACCCAGGGCATAACTTAGAACCTTTACCCTGGGGGCTGTGGGGGGTTTTTCATTCTCATCATCATCAATCATCAATCATTTTATTAATACTAAACTATATTACAAACGTAAAGAAGAATTATTTAGCCCATGAAGCTTGGCTTGTTGTGGGCCTTACAATACAATAATAAAGTACTAAGACAACCATAAATATTACTCTAAATCAAACAATATATATGAAATAAAGATTAAAGAGAATAAACAATACCATACAATAAAAAAAATTAAAAAAAAAAATAATATAAAAAAAAAGAAAAAAAAAAAAAAGAATAACGATATATAAGGGAAAAATACAAAAGGAGAAACACTAGGAAAAGAGAAAACAGGGAAAATAAACGAAGGAGAGAGAAATTACTAAACTGGAAATACACGACGAATAACTGCCTTTGCAGACAGAAATAACGGGACATCCGGTGAGATTGAATTCCATAATTGAATTGATTTATAAACAAGAGACCTCTGGGCTGCTGTAGATGAACGTTTGGGCAAAATAAATCTACGAGAAGAACTACGTAGAAAAGTAGAGTACCTACCTGAGCCTGTCCGTGAAAACAATTGCTGTAGAAGCGGTGGAAGTGTACCTAGAAAAGCAGAATGCGCTAAATAAAGATTACTTTTACTCACAATACGATCCAGCGGAGCTATTCCAGTATCATTATAAAGATCAGAGGAAGGGTAAAGCCGAGGGAGAAGAAAAGTAGCCTTCACTGCCCTATTTTGGGCTCTTTGAAGTGAGCAGAGAAGAGATTTATTAGTATTACCCCAGACAGAGCAGCAATAAGAAAGGTAAGGATATATAAAAGCATAATAAAGAGAAAGCATAACATCTGGGGGAAGAAATGAGTTAACCCGGTGCAACATTGAAGACTGGTGGAAGATGAGGGACCGGGTGTGAGTTATATGAGGCTTAAAAGAGAGAAAACAGTCAAGATACACACCAGGAAATTTCACCACAGCAGCTTGCGGTATAACATCATTCCCATAAGTCAGGATGATTGGCTCCCTTACATCTCTCATACGATAAGGGGTCCTGAAGTGTACAATGGCACTTTTTTGGTTGTTGAGAGTCATACCATTTGACCAGCACCAATCTTTTACTTTATCAAGAAGACCTTGAGCTAGGGAAGTGACAGATGGCAAGTCCACTGCAGCAATGAAAAAGTTACTGTCATCAGCAAAAAGAATAGGGTGCACAAGGGGATGAAGACCATCAACGAGATCATTAATATAAATTAAAAACAAAAGTGGTCCAAGCACAGAGCCCTGTGGGACACCCTTCAATATAGGCAAAGTAGTGGAAGAATTACCATTAACTGAAACATACTGAGATCTTCCCGACAGATAAGACCTTAACCATTCTAGTGGGACTCCATGCACTCCAAATGAAGATAGTTTAGACAAAAGAACAGAGTGGTCAACCATATCAAAGGGCTTTGAAAAGTCAAGAAATAGACCCAAAACACACAAGCCCTTTTCCAGATTAACATGCACAAACTCTGTTGCATCTGAAAGTGCATACAAGGCAGAGAAAGTGGGACGAAAACCATACTGATGGTTAGTTATGAGAGAATTTCCTGCAGTCGTGTTAGTACTAAAAACAAATGAAGAGAGTCTACAATACACTACTCTTTCAACAACCTTAGAAATGACAGGAAGAAGAGAAATGGGTCTATAATTTGAAATTAGAGATGAATCACCTTTTATTAGAGATGAATCACCTTTTATTAGAGACATAATTTCCGGACCTTTCAACTACGTTGAACAAAATGCCTATCTCTAAATTTTTATTAAATGTATTCTAGGAAATGGTGGGCGTGAGAGGGGGTTTAGTTGCCCTTCAATCACTTTCGATTATTAAAAAGGGCACTAGCCCTTTTAAATTCCAATCGAATGAGCCCTTTTTGAAGGTTCTACAACAACGCTTTCAATAAAAAACTTTATATGCCCCCAGGGCATAACTTACAACCCTTTCCC
Organism: Artemia sp. Qi Xiang Cuo; assembly: GCF_049724085.1. Taxonomy (NCBI): domain Eukaryota; kingdom Metazoa; phylum Arthropoda; class Branchiopoda; order Anostraca; family Artemiidae; genus Artemia; species Artemia sp. Qi Xiang Cuo. The sequence continues at coordinate 70,829,693 of NC_142802.1, read as the reverse complement.
TGAGGGCTCTGGGGGGGGGGGGGGGGTTGTCATCCTCAAAGACCTAATTTCCAGAACTTTCAACTACGTTGAAAAAAAATAGCTATCTCAAAATTTTGATTGGATGTGTTCGGGGAAATGAAGGGCATAAGAGGGGGGTTATTTCCTTTACGAGGTGGGGGTGGGGGGGGTAGTAGCCCTCCAATCTCTTTCTAATATTACAAAGGGCACTAGCCCTTTCAAGCCCTTTCAATTTCCAATCGAATTATTCCTTTTTGAAGTTTCTACGACAACCGTTTCTATAAAAACCTTATAAGCCCCCAGGTCATAACTTACCGCCCTTGCCCTGAGGGCTGTAGGGAGTTGTCATCCTCAAAGACATATTTCCTGAACTGTCAACTACGTTGAAAAAAACGGTTATCTCAAAATGTTGTCTTCATGTGTTTGGGGAAATGGTGGGTGTGAAAGGGGGTTATTTGCCTTCCAGTCACTTTCGAATTTTAAAAAGGGCACTAGCCCTTTCAATTTCTATAAAAAGCTTATATTGCCCCAGGGCATAACTTTCAACCCTTGCCCTGAGGTGTGTGGGAGATTTGTCATCCTCAAAGACATAATTTCCAGAAGTTTCAACAACATTGAACAAAGTGGATATATAAAAATTTTGATTGGGTGCGTTTGGGAAAAAGGTGGGCGTGAGAGGGGAGTTAGTTGCCCTCCAATCACTTTCGACTATTAAAAAGGGCACTAACCCTTTGAATTTCCAATCGAATGAGCCTCTATCGAAGTTTCTACGACAAAGCTTTCTATAAAAACCTTATATGCCCCCAGGGCATAACTTACAACCCTTGTCCTGAGGGCTGTGGGGGGGGGGGGGAGTGTCCTCCTCAAAAGATAATTTCTATCTGGAAATGAACTACTTTGAACAAAATGGCTATCTCAAATTTTTTAATTGGATGTGTTTGGAGAAATGGTGGGCGTGGAAGGGGTGTTAGATGCCTTCCAATCACTTTTGACTATTAAAAAGGGCACGAGCCATTCCGTTTTTCAATCGAATGAGCCCTTTTCGAAGTTTCTACGACAACTCCTTCGATACGGAGTGCCGTGGTCTAGAAAAAAGATAAACAATACATTGTGCCATCATCGTTCTTTACTTAGGCAGCGCTATTGCGCTGCCTATGATTAAAATTCTTTTTTTAGATTTTCGGTAACTATTGAGCCGAGTCGCTCCTTACTTACTGTTCATTATTACGAACTGTTTGATTAATAGTGTCTTAGTGTATGAGTATTTGATTATGAATCGATCTTATTCTGTCCAAATGTTTGAAATGTAGAATGGAGATGGAGATTTCTGTCTGTTCACGAGTAAAAAGCTTTCTAGGGAAAGTGCGTTAATTTGTTTTGGAAATGTGCCAAATGCTCGTCGGCAAACACCATTTTCTTACTACTTACGTAAACCTACGTAACTCAAAATACTATGTTGAGCTTGAGTCTAGACTGGAACTGTCTACATTTCTGACAAACTTTTCTACGTAAGATTAAATTACGTAACCTAACGAAGGGACATCAATTAAGGGGAGCAGGAGACCCCCAGGTCTCCTCATACTTTTTTTTATTTTCATTAAAGAAAGAATTGTTTGGTATTGTCCTTGAAAGATTGACAAAAAAATTAACCTCCTAGATTTTGAAAAATAAACTTTGCCCTCCCGCCATGCCTACATTTTAGTGGAATGGTGCCACTGATCAAAAGCCCTAAGTTATGTTTCTGTGGCAGGTTCTATAGCCTAGTCTGGAAGCACCATTGCTCGTGGTGTTTTTCCGACTCGATCTTAAAAATTACTGTGTTCATATTTAGTTTAACCCGTTTTGTTTTGGTTTTTAATTAATTTTTTTATTTCATTTGAAAATATTATTTTTATTTTGTTTAATTTTTGTCTTGAAAAAGATGTTTTTCTAGGTCCCTCCACTACCATTTCCTTCTGAAAAACACCTTTTCTTCATTAGTATTTTGTTCCCTTAGCTCAAAATTCATTATTTTGTATTTGTTAGAAAAAGTTTCATCGCTCTATGAGAGAAAAACACATTACTTTTCTATAAAATTGCAAGAAAGTTCTTCATCTGGATTCCCGACACGACTGAACTTGGAAAAAAAGGATAATTTACTTTCTAAAAACACAATTCAGTCAGAGAAGATATGAGGAAAAGGCTATTCAAAATTTTCGATCTCTTATACCAGTTCAATTTTTGAATTCCTATTGAGCATAATATCTTTTTGTTACGATTTCTTTTTGCAGAACTAGAGAATTGGATTTTCCTTGTAGGCTACAGAAATACATTGAAACGTAGATCGGTCAGGTGTGCCACGAATGGTTAATTAAATGCCACGAATGGCATTTTATTAATGCATAAACCGGTCGTTTATCCATTTTTTTTTTTTTTTAATACCGGGAGAGGGGCTGGCTACAAAAAGTAATTTTACAAAATGCATCCAAAATTGGCTATTACAATTTTTTACTTTTTTTTACGAGTCGTACCTTTTTTTTGGGGGGGGGGGTGCTGGGTTCAATAATTAATAATTATTCAAGGACGATACTTTATGTCATAATGGGCCAGCACTTTCTTTTTTTGTCTTAACAAATCTAAGTTTATCCGCGTAACAGGAAATATTGTTTTTCTTTTTGTTACATTTGGAGAATTGCGCCTATAATAAAATGATAAATATAATATTTAATGATCCAATATCTATAATTATAAAAATAGCTTACATTTTTTTATTATTTAATATAAAAATATTTAGCTATAAAATAGTTTACATTTTATCGACTTTTTAATTCACCTCGATTTTCCTGGGGCTTATGAGTCTACTCTGTGACTTCTGGTGTAAAAAACGACGGAAATTTAAAATTATGAAGACTCTAGTCAGGACTTAAATCCTTCGTCTCAAATCCCTAATATATGCAACGTTAATGTCCTACAATAACATTCTATCAAGAGTCATTGCTTTACTTATATTACTAGAGACTTGCTTTCTACCTCCTAATTATTCATTTGGCTAAGAGCTAATAACACTAGATTTCTCAGAACAGAGTAGACTCCTAAACCCCAGAAAGATATAGGAAGGTTAGAAAGTCAACAGGTTCACAGTTGACTTGAAGAGTGGAATCAAACGACCTTATTTTTAAAAACCACCTTTTCCCCCATTTCGTGCGTCATCAACCAGCTGGACACTGAACTTCCTTCCTGTCAAGAAAGATGAGTAATATACTTATTCGCAAAAAAAGTTACGCATGGGGGGAGGGGTGACAGGGGTAATTTGTTGTCTTTTGAGAATCAACAGACTCTGCATTTCATTTATATATAAAAAAAATCCTCTTTTTTAAACTGTTGTCTTGCTTTCCTTCTCTTATTCTATTATTAGCTCCAAGCAACTATTTTTTTTCAATAAATTTTTTGTATTAGTCCCTTTTTTATTGACACCTTTTCACGTTAAATTATTTCGTTTCAGTGAAGTCATTCCATCAGGTCATTGAAATTATCTTTATTTCAATAAAGTAAATGCATTAATAACATAAATAATATCTCTTTTCTAATAGAAACACGTAAAAAATTCACGAGCCATGTTTTTAGACTATTCATTTTATTGCCAATCTCTAGAAAATAACTACCATACCAAAAATGCCAAAGAAAACGCCAAATTGCCAAATCGCCAAATTCACTAGCCAAATTGCACTCCCTTAATTTCAGAATATGGAAAATGTTTCCCTTAAAGTTGATGACTTTATTAGCCAATGATTCTAAACGCACCTAAGGAATTTATTTCGATCGATAGCCTATGTATAACTTTATAAAATTTAAGTAGCTTTGAATATACACACAACTCTTATCTCTGAAGACCAGTTTTTTTTATTAATTTGTTTGATTTTAATTTTTAAAAAATTAAAATTCAATAGATGCTGAATATCTCATGCCTTCATATACACTTTGATGTTTCAAAAAATTGGTTTTGTGTCTAAATCATTGATTTTGCAAGTTTTAATCTTTTATTCTTGAAACCCTAAGTAAATGAAGCGTAAACCCGTCTTTTGGAAAGTGGAGAGCATCCTCTGACCTCCATAATAATTGGTGCGTCCATTAAACATAGAAAAAAAACAAATAAAATCAAAATCACACATATTTTTCTGTTCATTTTACTGTACATGAAAAGTATCAAATTCTACAAACCTTTATTGACCGACTTTATTTTCACTTAGTTTTATTTACAAATGTACTAAAGGAAGCAATGGTAATGGATTGAATCCAAATGCTAGGATACGCTCGCCAATTATTTGGCCAAGAGCAACTTTTTTTTTTGGCGCTATTTTCTTCAAAATGTACGCCCTTGCTGTTAGTTTCATTTATTAATTTCCATATTACGCCTCTTTCAGTGGCATAATTTCGTCAAAATCCCTGGGAGGGGGAGGGGAAGTTGTAGCCAATTTTCCCAAATCAAGTGAAAATGACAGTGAAAACTGGAAAATGGGCCATAAAGTACCATTAAAAGCATAGATATACTAAAGAAAACTAACACTTTTCTCTGGATACTTGAAATATGCAGGCTTATCTTAGTTTTGAGAAGAGTTTTGAAGAAACCAAATTTCAGCAGGGGGAATTGGGGGGGGTGAACTGGGGCCAGGGATGCAGTTACCATCCATGTCCCATAGAAAATCGCGCCCCTGCTCCTTTGCAATTCTTAGTTGTCCTCTTTTTTTTTTAGTTTTAATGTCAAAACAAAAGCGATTGAAATGACAGAAAATTCCCTTCCAGTTGAATTACGTTGCATTGGCTGAATCAGTTAGAAAAAAAACTTTCTGACATACATAATTATAAGCTCAAATATTTATAAGCCTATGTCTTTACAAGCTGGGAACAAAATTCCGAAAAAGAGCGTTTGGTCTCAGGTTAGTGCTCCCGTTTTATTGGCTGAGTGTGTAGGAGAAAAACGCTTTTGCTGGTATATACGGTAAAAAAGATATTTTGAATGTCCAAGATATTGGACGTTTAGTTGCAGGCTCTACGATTTGAAATAAGGTTTACCATTTTGACAAAAATACATATACACATACTTTGATTTTATTCGTTAGCATTAGTCCAATGCGAACATACTGCATGTTTACTGCATAAGAAGAGGTCAAAAATGGAATAATTCTATCTCTTCTTTCCATAGTCACGGTGTATTGAGAGGGGCTGAGAGCCAATAATCAGCCCAGAGCCACGAGCACCAATCTGGGAGGGGCTGTGAAGGGGTCAATTACCCCCTTCTCTATATTTTTGCCGTTTCCCTCCTAAATTAAAAAAAAAATACCCTTTTTGGTGTTTTATTAAAAAATTAAAATAACTACAAAATTGCCCCTTTCCCCGGATTCTGATGAGTAAATCCCCCCCCCCCCCCGCTAAATTTTCGCAAATTGGTACCCTCACAGCACTATTTGGTAAGGTTAAAATCTCCTTTTAAAAATATTGAATAGTTTCTAAAAAAAAAAAATAAAAAAAAAAAAAAAAATATTATAGACTGACTGAGGGTGAGCCAAGCCAAAATCATGAGTATCAACAATCTCAAGAGCAACTAATATTACAACCCATGCACCTTTACTCACTTTGGAATTTTTTCTCGGAGTTTCTCTAAATTGGAATCAAGAACATGAATATATGGATGCACCTTTTTTGAAGGCATTCCCAGTTGTATCAAAATTGTATCTTCCGACTATCCTTTCAAGTTCTTTGTGTACAACCTTAAGTCACATAACTCCTTATTTTTATTTTTCCCTCTTATTCTAGATTGGAATGAACGGTGTAGAAGAAACTTCGGACCTGTCTACAAGGGAGAATAAAACTGAGTAAGTAATAGCCTCTTTTACAAGGAAGTAGAAATCCCTAGGACTAGCTTAAAAGGAAGAAAGGTTTGAAAATAAATCGATTCAAGACTCAGACGTCAATTCATCGTCGATTTGAAAAATTGTTCTTTTAATCGGTTGGATGAAAAATGCAGTTTACTAACTTTTTGACCTTGGGAACTAAGTTAGAAACTTCAGAATATTAAATTACTATTGATCGCTCCTTTGATAAAAGATTTCAAGATAGAATAGAATTTCTTCTAACCAGACCTGACGCTTCTTTTCTCTTTTTCTAGTCGGCAATTCCTTTGGGTCCTTCTAGACTGCACGCTAATCGAAGGCCATATTTTTCATTAGTTTGTTTAACGAATGTTGTTACCATCTATTTAATTTTAGTGTAAAAACACTCTTAATTACTTTGGAGCTTGGAGAAATGTACTTTCTATCTCTGAGGGGCAGCAGAACCTAAAACAGTGGCAGATCCAGGGGGCGAGGGGACGCCCCCCTCCCCTATCGTATTCTAAAATAGTGTAATTTACTTAATTAACGCGAGATTGCGTTAATTAAACTTGCGCCTAACACAAGTTTATTGGATCAACCTATTTTGCGCCCCCCCCCCCGCTAAAAAAATCCTGGATTCGCCCGTGACCTAAAAGTGTTATAAATATGTAGAAGTTTTAAAATTGAACTGAAAATTGTATCAGTTTACAACCTTTTTTGCTAAAACTATTGTCCCTCTCTTTCCTTGACTAGCAGAAACAAAACGTCATGGGTGTTTTATATGCATGTTCCACAGCCTGATTTTTATTTAAAGGAATCCATCCCATGATTAAAAGTGACCATTTTCACTTTGACTATAAAAACTGTCTATTATATGGATTGTTCAGGCGGAGTATATTTTAGTGTGGTCTATACGTTTAAAGTTTCACCACTTGTGTTTTCCTTTTTCTCTGTTCTTCTCGTTTCTTCTTCCTTTTTTTTAATATGTTGACCGTTGCTTCTATTTTCAAAATTAAATTCAGATATTTATCTATGTGTCTGAGGCTATCACTTTTACTATGTGCCTCCAAGTGCTTTCCTTTGTTTCTATCTTTCATTTCTTTTTTCGTCGTTTTATTATGTTGCTTATCGACTTAATTTTAAAAATTAAACTTAGATTTTTAACCTCTATGCCCGAGGTTATCACTTTTACTATGTATCCATTGGTGTTTTCTTTTTTTCTCTTTCATTTCTTCTTTCTCTCTTGTAATATGTTGCTCGTTTCTGAATTTCTTTTTTGCCTCTCCTGTTCCTTGTTCCTTTGCTTTTTTCCTGTTTTTTTCCTATCTTGCTATCTAGCGTTTTCCTTTTTTATCATGTTCTTCATCGACTTTGTTTTAGAAACTAAACTAAGATTGTAATCTCTGTGTCCCGAGGCGATCACTTTACTGTGTATCCATTAGTGTTTTCCTTTTTATCTCTCTTCCATTTCTTCTTTCTCGCTTCTAAAATGTTGTTTGTTGACTTCATTTTACAGTTTAAATTAATATTTTCATCTCTCTGTTGAAGGCAATCTCTTATGCTGTATGTCCATTACTGAATTTCTTTTTTGTCTCTCCTGTTCTTTGTTCCTTTCTTCTTAAATGTTGTTCGTTGACGTCATTTTATAAGTTAAATTCAGTTTGTTTTTCAATTACATAAAATATTACTTTATTAATCTTAATTTGAATTAATAAATAATTTTCTTTAGGCAAATTAAATTTATTTTACAAATTTAATCCAAAAAATATTAAGGTACCTACTAAAAATGGACAGCCTTTAGTGCCCGTAGAACTTGACAAAAAGAGACATTTTAAGAAGCAATAATCAACTTGAAATGACAGCTGAATGGGCGGAACAGCTGGATGAATGAATCGATAGAACATGCTGAGGTGAAGTGTGTGGGCCATAAATCTTAATTCGACGAAAAATTTGACATAGCTCCTTTTGCAGCAGCACAGCCGAATTGAATTAGTATTTCTGAAGTATCGCTTGTCTACACTTTGGTTTTATTGCTAAAAATTTGTTTAGCATCCTTAAATAATATATGCCAAATTTTCAAATAAAAATTAATTTGTGTTCCATGAAAATATCTCTAAGAAAATTGGTCAGGTGGAAAACAGCTCAGTAATTTCGAAGGTAACTCACAAAATGACTGGAAACTTTAAAATGGGATGACAATAGGATTGACCAATTACCATATTGAAATTCAGTTCATTAACAGATAAAAATCCAGTGACAAAACTTCATGCCACATGCTCTATAACACTGATGGCCAAGTGGCACGAAGGCCATATGCGGTTCCTTGACGTTTTATGGCTTGTTTTTGGTCCATTTTCCTGCAATGAATTAGAAATTTGTTTCTAAAACTGTAAAAAAAGAAAAAGAAAAACATAAGGCTAAAGACAAAATATAAACATAAAGGAAAGCATTTATAATAAGTTTAAAGAATATAAAGATAAAAAGCTAAAAATAAAAATTACGATCCAGTGTGTTCTACATTAAGGCTCTTGGAAGGTTTATGTGAATTTATGCGCGAATCTATTAGAATAGATTGAACTTAGTCTTAATATCCACGTATATGACCTTCTTCACTAACAATTCTTGAACTTTAGCAGCCTTGTCATGAATAATGTGCACACGATGAGCTTCGGAACTAACAGGTAAAAAATGCAGTTACAAAACAACAACAATATGCTGTATATAAGCTCAATAAAGAGACGTAGCTGGGCTTGAAACCGGGTATAATGTGGATCCACCCCCCCCCCCCCGGCACTACCACAATATAAACAGGTCATATTATTGAGAAAAGAACTCACCTTGGCGCCCCTTCGAAAACTGCGCCCATGGACGGCCGTCTCCCTTGTCCCCTTGCTACGCCACTGGCTCAACAAAAGTGAGAGAGACAGAAAGGCGATATCCCGTGGTTCAGAATTCTTTGGGCTTGGTATCTTATCCAAATACAGTTCTCCTGTGGAATTTTACTTATCATATTCCAAGACTGTTTAAACACGATCCACAATAGAAGAAAAAAGACTTAAAAAGAACTTAGTTAGTAAGTAGTTGCAATCTAAGACGAATTGAGTTTCTTTTAGAGGTCAATAAGAAATTGTAGTCTAGTTGCGTATTTAAGCCGGAAATTACCAGAGCAGGAATGTGGCGTTGCTTAAAAAATGAAAAAAATCTAAACTTTAAGCGTTAATAAGGTGATGTTTTGAAAATTCAATTCATTACTAGGCAGTAATACAATAAGTCAACTAATTTGTAAGATTTTTTTTTAGCATTGTCGCTTGTTGGTACTTTTTTATGTTCAAGAAAAGAGATGTAGATATATACTTTTACTTGTTTTGAAAGCATTTTCGAATACACTACCCAACAAGTCTTAAATAACAGCAAGATCAAAGTGAAATACAAAAGACAATTTGCCTGAAAGTACTATCAATAGTACAAAAAAATTTTCGAGGAACTCTTTTTGAAAAGCAAAGGAAACTGAAAAATAGCTTTTTAGCCATTAATTTTCACATTTTTTTAAAATTGCCTGATTTAAAAAAAATCATTTTAAAAAATGATATAGGCTGATTTTTAAAAAAGCAGGTTAGTTGACTGAACCTATTGAGGTTTTACTGACTGAGCCTATCAGAGAAAAACCATTTTGCTGACATATATTTCTGAAAAAAAACACCGAACTTGAATGTCCAAGACATTGGACGTTTGGTTTCAAGCTCTACGATTTGGAATAAGGTTTACCAATTGGACAATTGAGCAAAGATACATGTACACATACTCTCCTTAAGATTTGCTAGCAGTGGTCTCTGTGAGATACTAATTAGTACTAGAAAGTTTACTGCGTAAGAAGAGCGCAAGAATGATCTGAAAGGAAGAACTCCACTTTTCTTCACCATAGACACGGTGAATTGAGGATATGACCTCAGAGTCACCTCGCCATATAGATACGTCTTTTAGATAAATGTTATAGGAGATCCTCTCAAAATTCTTCTAAGGGAAGGCTTTTGGGGACTTTTCAGCGCTTATGTCTTGTCACTGATGATAACCCTGCGTATATTTTATCTTTTTTGAAGGGAACTATTCAAACATCTGTAATTAAAAGGACTGGAAGGGGTTAAGAATATAGAAATAATTTCTTAGGAACCAAAAAGTAAGAGGAATAAGGCGACCACAAATAAATTTTTCCTTGGGTCCAGCTATAGCCCTTGATGGCCCTTTTCCATACTCCAGAAGCTCGTGTCTGTCTCGAAAAGTTAATCACTTTGTATTCAAAATGAAAATTTAGTCTTCATCGTCCATAATTTCCAAACACCATTTCATATTTCTTTGAAGGGCTAAAACTAAAATATTTGAACGGGGGGGGGTCAGTTATTCAATTTGGGGTCATTGAAAACAAAACCAAACTTGCCTCCTCCTCCCATAGATCTTGAAAAATACCTTTTGGCTTGTATTTGCATTGGAAATGTATTTTTGTTTGGCATTTTTGTTCAAAAAGTGACAAATCACACCGTTAGGGAGGGGGCAAGATTGCAGACAATCGCATTTTCAGGAAAGAATTCCCTTTTCGGTTCCAAATTTTTAGTTTTGTTAACTTTCCGGGCATGACCTTTCTGGTTCTCCTCCTAATTTTGTAACTGCATTAAACCTGAGTAATGTATTTATTTCTTGATTAATTAAAACAGTTTTTTCCACAAAATAAGTTTTTGAAAGAAAAGTAAAGAACTCCATTAAACAAAAAATGAGCAAAAATAAAATCAAATAACCTACCAAGCGTGAGATTACCACAAATCAGCATCGATAAATAAATGAAACCAAAAACGAACAGAAATTACAATAAATAACCGAGTCAAACTCAAAACGAGCAGAAATTAACATGAGTAGGGCTCAAAACCCCTATGCCTTCCCAAGGTCAGACTATAATTTGCACTTTACTGAAAAAATACAAATCAAAGTGCATTGTCAGTTGAATATACATATACTGATATTTAGTTATCAAAATGTTAATATTATTTTATTTATTAAAGTTATAAAAGTAAAAACATTTGTATTTTTTCAGTAAAGTGCAAATTATGTTCTTGCGCTGCCTATGATATCTCATTTATCTAGCAGCTGAATTTCTAGTTTAAATTTCCCTGATGATATTGAAAACTAACATAACTTCAAATCATGCATAGGCTTTTTTCCTACACAATCTGTTTTCTGCAAAATAGAAAGAAGTTAATTTTTCCGGTTGCTCTTTAAGAGTTATTTAATATAAAAGGTTATTGAACGGAATTTCTCTGAATAAAATGGACTTATTTGAATTTCCTTCCAGAGTTAACCCTCGATGTATCTGTTTTCTTAAATTCTTAAAATTGTATTTTTACCTTTCCTGATGGTATTAAAAATTGGCGTGACTGGAATTCATTTACGGGTTTTCTCTCCACGCTATCTGTTTTTCTAAAATAGAAAGAGTTACATTGTCTGCGTTAATAGAATTTTTTTCAATAAAATACACTTATTTGAAATTCCTTCCAGAGTCAACTCTCAATGTATCTGTTTTCTTAAAGTCTTAAATGTATAGTTTTACCTTTCTGGAGGATGTTAAAAATTGACGTGATTTGAATCCATTTACAGGCCTTCTTTCTACGCAGTCTCTTTTTGCAAAATAGAAATAGTGGAGGAAAGATACGGTTTGACCTCGGGGAAATTGCAACATAATTTTTTTTACACCAAAATGTTCAGAAAAATCAGTTTAATCACACACCAAAAATCCCCCCGAGTCCCCCTTGCACAACTACCCGAAATCTCCCTTGAAAGGGTAAATTGAAGGGGGAAATCGAAATTTCTATTTGGACGTATTTTTGGGTTTAAGTGGTCGTTTTCTATCAAATCAAGCATGAGAATCCGAATCCGACGTCAGAAATCAAGTTTTCTGTACCCCAGTATCAATTTTTACCTTCACAGCACGGGGGGGGGGGTAAAGTACGCAGATCATTATTTGCCGGATTTCTGCGGCTAAAGGATCATTTTATATCAAAGAAAGTACCGTTTTATATCAAAGAAAGTACTGAATTGCCAAAATGAGGTAAAAAATAGTAAAAAAGTTTTTTTTTACTATTTACCTCATTTCCACCTCTAAGGGGTCTGTAATATGAGGGGTTGCTAAGTATAATATCTTGAAAAACCACTTCTTTAATCGAGATCAAAACTTCAGATCAATTACTTATAAAAAAAAAAAACATTTAGAACTCAGGTAAATTAATCACAAGAGCTTTTTGATTTTAAAGCACAACCTAAAGCTAACTATTCTTCCTGCTCGTCTTTGTTATTGTCCTCATACTGTCTTGCTGCAGCGTTAGTGCATAACCCTCCTTTACACTCCCCGCAGGCAAAGCTGCAGGGCAAACCGTTCCGACGGCAGCTGCATCTGAGCGACTCGAACCCACTGGTGCACTGGCACCGCACCATCTTCAGTAGGTTCTCCGGTACTGGTGAAGCATCTGTCATAATGGGAAGATACATATTCCGTAATGAAGACTGGCACCTACCCCACTCGTCGGGCTTTAGCGAATTGGACCTGTCTTGCCATTTCATTATTTGCAAATAGCAACTGTAAAAGTGGTACTTTGCGGCAGCCAAAGTCGGTGGAAGCCGTTGTGCCTGAACAAAAGCATTTGCACTTGCAAACCGCATTGTAAATGCTCGCACCCGGAAATCCTTGAGGGTCTTCTCATTGCTTTTCCCTTTGTATATGCGGAGCAAAGCTTTCTCTCCAGCTTGGGTAATCTCCTGTTGCTGGAATCCTGGTGTCATGAAGATCTTGCAAGCATCCTTAAAAATCCCATCTTTAAGTGACAAGGAAACCACTGCTGGTTTCCCTACGCCGTGAAGTCTGGATGTTTTATCGCAGCCAGACATTGCGCGGCAGACGAGTAGATTTTCTGCTGCTTCGGTTCCTAGTTTGTTCTGGATCCTTTTTATGTCGTACACTCGTCCGTTATTTCCATGTGTGTTTTTCTGCATAAAGATATCACATGCATCAAGCTTGGCATGGTACAGCAGAAGGACTAATAGGTCGGTATCATTTCCAATCAAAGTGGGTCGATGAAGTTGGAGCACAGAAGAATACAGTTTGCGCAACTAAGACATTGGCATAATCCCGAATTTGTAGAACTTTACGTCCTGAGTTTGCCAGTCTTTATGCAATTAGATTGATGAAGCGTTGTTTATTATAGGGAATTCTCAAAAATTTCCTCCTTACTTTTGACGATCCTCCTGTTAGGAGAGAATTCAAGCGTTGCACACGACAAACCTTTGGTTCTCTTCAGCTGTGTGCAATTTTTCGTTGTCGGTGTATCAGTGTAAGAGTCAAAAACTACCGCTGCCTTGCCGAAATGTCTTGTGACATAATCTACGTAAGATCTTGCCACCTCAGAATATCTGGGTCCGGCAGTCCACGGGATCTTATGGACTAGCCAGCCACCGTCCAAAACTCTATGGGGGGATGGCAATTTCATTGGACCCTCAAGTCCCTCAATTTTCATCAGTGCATTTGTTAGAGAGGCTTTGTCGGCTCTCCTCATCACCTCGAACGAAGTAAAGAGCGATGGTGGAAAAGTACAGGGCTCGAACGACAGAACCCCATTCAAGTCAGAACCACTGGTACTAGCCACTGCAGCTAGATGTTGAAAGATTAGAGCAGGGTCGACCACTACCCTCTCGCTATCTATCACCACAGATAACTTCTCAGCCATAGTTACAGCTTTCTCCTTTCTTCTGAAAACATATTTGTCAATGTCTTTTGCTTCCATATTCTTCAGAATTGTTTCTCCCATAGATTTGGCATCGTCTACGTTTACAGATGATGAAGCGCCGACACCAGTAACCACGTTCAGCAGCTGTGATTCCTGCCTGAAGGGTTCTAGGGGTTCATTGTATTGAAATATCTTTTCGATGTCTGCCATTTCTCTAGCTCTCCTCGAAGATATTGCTTCTGCGTGGTTTTCAATAGTCAATTCCATGAGGCCAGTCAGTTTCTGCATGCGTTCGTTAACTAGAACCAAAGCAGGCATAGCAGATGTCCAAATTGTCCGCTGTAATTCAGTCATGCCTCTACCTCTCGTCAGACCACCACTCGTTTTCATACTTCTCATTAACGTCTGTTCGGTCACCAAATCAGGAGAAAGTGCTGCCCAGTAGTTGTCAGTTCTTCGGATGAACAGGTACTCCTGTAACGTTCTGTACTACTCTGGGTTGTCTTTCTTCAACTGAAACATTGACTGCACGAACAACCAAGTAGACTTCATGTAAAGATTGTGGCCGGAAGCAGCAAAGTAAGGAAGCATTTCCAACAACGACTGTAGATAAAGCTCAAGGTTGCCACTTCGTTCAGCTCTCATGTTCTTTCTCAGGATTCCGAGTAGGTCCAGATACTGAAACCAAAGACGGGCAGTTCTGGACTCGGGCAATCGTTCTTTTACACTATGAACTATTTCACAGATAAGCCCTGCTGGTTCCAACACCTGCGCATTGTCAATGACATCTCCCTCAAGGAGCGACCCATACGCCTGTTTTGCCCTTTCAAGGGGCTCTGGTAGCACGCCATTGCCATCAAACGCTCTGTTACCCAGTTCTGATGATAAAAGATTCGCATAAAGGGCTACCTCCAACAGACCATAGCCTCGCACTGCAAGAGAAACAGATTTGCCTTGTAAGATACTACGCCCAGTGTTAGGCGCGTATACTTGACTTAGGATTTCCAAAAGTCCCGAGTCAGCCATAAGGAAGCCAATGGCTCCTAGGAAACTCATGCGTGTGTGAGATCAATCCATAGCATTTCTTAAAGCACTTGTGGCAGGCTCTGCATCGACGATACATTTGCCTTCCAGTAAAGCAGATGGTCAAGGGTAATGACTAAAGTTTTTCCAGTTCGATTAGCGCACTCGTTAGCATGCATAAGTGTAGAATAAACACAGGAGATATCGTTTCGGTTATGGTTAATCATTGGCAAAAAACGAATATTCGATTTTCCCGGATGAGGTAGCTTTTGGTGTATTGACCACATAAAGGCCGACCAGCTCATGTATGAACTTTTGAAAAAGCCAGAGATGCGCCAGAGCGTTTCAACCTCCCAATCATTGTCATAAGTGTCACCGTTTTTGTCAAGCAAACAAAAGTCTTTGGTTAAAAGTTGGCGGGTTTTTGGTAAGTGTAGAATGGCACGGTGCCGATTGACTTCATCTCATCTCCAATTACTTCTTTTCTTGGAACTGAAAGCTCCGTTGCCGGCAACTCAGGTGTAGACACTTCAATAAGCCCCATTCCATAAAAGGTATTTAGGCAGTCTATAGTAGCAATATTATAATCGACGTTTTCTCCTACATACTGAAAAAAATGTGCTTTCTCTTTCGAATCTTCCAACAATGTTTTATTTACTTCTGCACATCTCTCAAAATTTTTTTACCTCTGAGTATGAAGAGCAGAAGCCAAGGTTGTGCAGTGTGTCAATTAAAAATCGGGATGAAAAATGGTGATGCAGCTGCAAAGCCAGTCCTATTTGTACAGAAGACATCAAACCCCGTGGTCTGCATGCCTGCATTATAGCCTGTCCGATAGAAGATATCAGACGAGGCTTTTCGACTCCTATCGATGAAATTAGAACACAAAGAGATTGACAAAAAAAGTTCAAACGTTGCTCAACTGGCGATAGTTTGTTATGAAATTCGCAGGAATCCTTCCTGGTCAAAATGGATTTGATTTCAATTATTATAATTCTTCCAACGACTTTTATGGGCTTATCTCTTTCTCTGTTTTCACTATCTTCTTTCACCTCTTGATAATATTCTCGTAATATCTTGTCAACCGTATTTCTAAATGTTACGAGTGTCTCTTTCCTGTTTGAATCAGACACGACCACTCGTTCGCCATACTCACTGACTAGCAAATCCTTGGCTTGACGAAAGCTGTAGGCCAAATTATCACAGTCAGTTTCAGAGAGAATATGAACCATTTTTCTTAAAATGATCATCAGTGACATTTTCTTCACTGTTAGCGTAACACCAAAGCGCTTCTTCGAGAGCGGCTTCCCTTGCACTATCACACGGTCTTCCCTTCCATTTCTTTGGTGGAGGTACGTCACTCACTTCTTCTTGACCACATAATTTTTGTGGAATCTCTTTTCCTGTCCTGATGTTTACTGAGCGTATTTGATGATAAACGACATCCTCTGCATGAAGGTCAGATGTCTTTGAATTTATCCGACCAAGGACTGTCGTGGCCCACTGATCGTTCCTGCTCTTACACATTTCACTAATCGAGCAGCCGAAGCTATGAGTTCGTATTGCATAAGCTTCAGCGAATTCGCGACTTGTAATCTTGCATAGTTTCACTGCTTGACCACAGAATAGGCAATTCTTCGAAAAATCAAAGCTTGGTGCTGAAGATCCAGTCGGGGGAGCTGCAACGGATTCTTTCTGCTCAAGTTTCCTTTGGGCGTTCTTTTCTCTGTCAATCCGACGTCTGTTACAGAAGTTACGACGACGCGCGGTGTGGATTTCATTTTCGGTCGTCACAGTCATGCTACTACCTCTTTCTTTGCTTGCGTTATTCACGGCATTGGCTCCTTTCTTGGATAATATGGCAGTGTTTTCACCAGGTTTGATGCTTCTTTGGCATATCGGGCAGACCATGTTTTCTTCATTGACGGTTCTAGAAGAAAAAGAGACTTCTTAATTTAATTATTTCATTTATTTAATATACATAAAAATACAAAAAAAAATAATCCCCAACAGAGAGCACAGCTCGTAATGGTGGGTGTGTAAATAAGGGGATATACACAAAACAAAACTTCTCGTCATAATAATAATAGCAAAATTAACTTAATTAACAAAAAAACAATAACAACCAAAACTTAGAAAACAAGAAATAAAAGAAAAGAAGGGAGAAAAGAAATGCTAGACAGGAAAGAAATGCTGGGCAAGAGGGGTATGGGAGGCCGTCCCAACGTGGATCCAAACAAAAGGAATTCGGTATAATCCCAAACCAACCAAACTATTTTTTCATTAATTCATACCACTTGTTTGTTCAGTCAATCCAGGCACAATCAAATCAGAATACAACCCATCGCCACCTTGAAGAACGAACTCAGCTTGAATGATACAAAGTAGATGGCATTGCACAAATGAAGTTGAAAACCAGAAATGATTATCCGCTCTTTTCAAAAATTAGAAGCATAATCCTAAACACTATCTCACTAAATACTTCTACTCAACGCTCGCGGATCCCAGTTTATTCTTTTGTCTTTTTTTGCGAAAGTAAACAAAACGGCACAAACCTTGTATATAGCCTTGAACACGCCAGTCTTATAGCAAGTACTATGGTAAATGGCTCCAATGATTATAAAGAATGACACTAAGAAATGGAAACCACAAACTGGGGTGGGGGGAGGGTGGGGAGTCTGGAATGCTGGTTTGAAATTAAACTGTTCGAGACTCGTATTCTAAGGTGCCATTCCTAGCTTGATTGGAAATGGTGAATCAACCGACCAGTGATTAAAATAACTAGTTCATGCTGGTCAACTTTCACAGCTATTTTAGGTAAGATGAGGTACTTGACCACATAAAATCAAGTTTGTAACTTCATTTTCGAATTCGCTGCCATTGATTTCATAGGAGACGACCAAATAATCCAGCAGCCTCTTAATTTCCAGTTTTACCCAACACCCTATGTCCTTTATGGGTGGAAATGGGCATTAGGGTACTGAAAAATTAAAATCTGAAATCATATTTGGATTCAGCATGCTTGATTTGATAGAAAACAACTATTAAAACTCCAAAATATTTATAACCACAAAAATCGATTTCCCCCCTTCAAGGGCGAATTTGGGATACTTGTGCAGGGGGGATTCGAAGGTTTTTTTTGTGTGGTTAAGATAATTTTTCTGAACATTTTGGTGTAAAAAAACATTCTGTTGCAATTTCCCCGAGGTTTGACCATTTTTTCCGTATCTTTCCTCCACTAAAAGAGACACATTTCCTGTATTACTCTTAAGAATTATTTTATGTAATAGATTATTTAATGGAATATCCTTCAGTGAAATTCACTTCTCTGAATTTAGTTCTTGCGTGCGAATCTGTTTGTTTTCTCACATTCTTAAATTTGTGTCTTGAGTGTTCAAGACGATGTTGAAAACTGACGCGACTTGAATTTATTTGTGGGTTTGCTTTCTTCGCAATGTTTTTCTTGAAAATTGAAAGGGTTAAATTCTTCCTGAATATGATTTAAGAATTATTTTATACAAAAGGTTATTTAACAGAATCTCTTTCATTATAATTAACTCCTGTGATTTTCGTTCCTGTATCAACCTTTGAAGCATCCATTTGTTAATATTCATGAACTTGTATTTTTAGTTTTCTGGGTGGTTGTAAAAACTGATGTGACTTGAATTAATTTACAGGCTTTCTTTTTACGCAATCTTTTTTCTGTAAAATAAATGGGGTACATTTTTCCCTATTACAGAAAAATTATTTTATATAAAAAATTATCTACGGAATTTACTTCAATAAGATTGACTCTTCTGATTTTGGTTCCTTCATTAACCGTATTCGGAGTTTATATTCGGAGTTTTCTGACGATGTTGAAAATTTAAGTGACTTTGAAAAATTTAAAAATTAAGGAAATCATTTACGGTGTCCTTTCTAGACAATATTTTACTGCAAAAAAGAAAATTTTATATTTTTGGGAAAACTCTCAGAAAGTAATCTGGTACAAGAAATTACCGGGTATATTTCATTTTCTACGTTTGGTTGATAATGTTATTTAAAAAATGTGGTAAGTGCCAGTTAAGTATGATGTAATTATTAGTTGAAAATAAAACCAATCTCATCTCATCTTATATACAGTTACAGTTCTGTCAATATAATCTACACACTCATATAACTGGTTAACATATTAAATATTCATTTCATTCATGATTCACATTTAACTTATACTAATGTCGCCTATCTAGGAAAATCATCCTTCACAGCGAACTGCTTCAAGGACTCCTTGAGAAACAAAGAAATGATTCTTTGAATGGAAAGCTCTTTTTTTAACTTCAGATCCCCCAATTCTTAAAAATCCTACGGTGCTAGACCCAAAATCCTACGGTGCCTTTCCCTTTTCTCAAAACTATTTGGGGGTGTGCATCTGTTATCTGGGAAAAAATTGATGACCTGAATAATGCTAGGAGCTGTCCACTTTCCGCCACCTGGTGTAAATCTCATTTTGCCACGCATGGCACATCTCCGTCACGCTTAGCATAGCCTCTGCTCTATTTCACAGTTCCATTGCGCTTGGCACACTTGGCGCGCTACCTTGTGGACGTGATTTATGAAAGGGGGTGATCCCTCTGTATCGTGCTAACCTTATCTTGGCAGAAGAAGGTCTATTTTATTTCAGTGAAAGATTTGTTCTCTGAAAACAATAACAATTTTTAGACAAAAATTAATACTTGTTGAGTCAACCTATTAATTTATATGGTTGTCTGGCTGCCAAAAACTTCACACTGTTGTTTTTGTTTTTTGTGGGCAATAAATTTACATTATTATTATTTTCAGTTCTACTCAGCAGATTCCATTAAATTGATTTCTTTTCTTTTGGCAATTAGAGTTTTTATTTCATATTTTCTTCTCCAACTTTTTTTCGTTTTTTCTCCTTCTTCTATTTCTTTTTTGTATTAGATCATGAAAAGGTTAAGGAGCTTTTCTAATTTTTCTATATTGTATTATGTATTTGTTTTATCTACTCTTTTTCATTTCCATTTCTCCTTGTCATTCTACACTACTACAGAAATCTTTTCTTTTTATATTTTCTATTATTTTTTCTTCTTTCTGCTTACCTTCTAGTAATAATTAGTTAATAAATATGAATTAGAAGCATTCTATTTGATAGATTCAAGGTCAATGGAACAGCCGAGGTTTACTATCCCGATCGTTTGCAAGTTCTTTCATCAAGGGGTGACAATATAATAGCTGTGACAAATCCCGCCCTTACTTACACCACCTCAACCATGATGACCCAATATAGTATGGAGAAACATCACCAGTGTCCCGTACCATGGACCAAACAGGAGCCATTATCTCCAAAGTAGTTTGTTATTATTTTAGTTAGATACATATCTATAATCTGATCAAATCAGAATTTGGCCAAGCTATAAGCTGTATGTAGTGCACTCAGTGTCTTAGGAAGTATACGATTAGTACTTTTTAGTACAAGTTTAACTGAGCTCTCTTATGATTTACTTGAAAGTATATAACTATGCTTTTTGTGTTTTCCTATTAAATGTATTCTCCAGGGGCGGGTCAAATATTTTTATGACTCAGCTCTTGGAAAGGAATTATACAATTAGGTACTTTTTATTACAAGTTTAACAAAGCTCTCTTATAATTTACATGACAGAATCTAACTTTGCTTTTTGTATTTGCCTATAAGCTTTTTATACCTTAGGTTGGGGAGGGGTAAATAAAAGATTTTGTCATTCAAATTTTGCAAAGGAACTGTAAAATTAGTACTTTTTAGCACAAATTTAACCGAGCTTTCTTCTAGTTGTCTTGACAGTTTATAATTGTTTTTCTTGTGTCCTCCCATCATTTACATTCTTTAGGTGTGGAGGGGGGGGGGGAATAAAAATTAAAAGTGCTTATCACTTAGGTGTTGTAAAGAGCCTAAGTGTGTGCTTTCTTTCAACTAGCATCTTCGTCCTTTCTCAGAGAATACAGTGTCAATGTCATTTATTTGTGATTTTGAAATTCATAGTTTTGATGTCACCAGCTTAGTAGATGAAATACCAATAGTTATATGACTGTCACAGAAATCCTTTAAAAAGTTATTTCCCAGAGCTTGGCTCTATTCCAAAAACAAAGATAATACTAATAGTAGTAACGCCTAGTAAGATTAAAATCAAATTACAGCCTGATTTAGTTATAACGTATCAATTAACGTCAACAAAAATCAATAAATGTCAAATGTCAATAAACGTCAACAAAAATCTTATCTTCACGCTATTTTGCTCCTTTTTGAAAATGCATAGGGGCAAGGATCTTTTTCAGTTAAAAAAAAAATTAAGATACAAAAATGTGTTTTTCAAAATATATTTTATTTTTATAGGGGGTGGGGTGTTTCTGGCTCTTTTCAACTTTTTCAGTGACAATACTAAAAATTTATTTTAAAATTTAAGGGGGACCTTAAATTTTTTAATTAGTTTTAATTAGTAAATTTTAATTAGTATATGACACAAATCTGGGTGATCTTTTTATATTGGGTGGAGTTCAAAACCTTGCTTCTGATGACTATGAAACTTAAAGGACCTACCATTCATAAAAAAAAATCTCTTTTTTCTCATAGACTGCCACTTCATTAAGCTTTTTTGATGCTTTTGAACTTGATACTTTATTGATTGATGTTTCTGATTAATTGCTCCATTGACAAATCAAAAGAGTGACAAGAAGAAGCGTATTAAACGTAATTATGATCGGTCTAAAGTGCAGAGCTGAGTAAAACGCATTTTCGGAAATACATGAATAAATACCTCTAATATACTATATTGAGTGGCACCAATTTGGGGGGGGGGGCAGTAAGGTATTTGCCCCATAGATGTTTTCTCCCTCCCTTCCTCCTCCCCCCTAGATTTTGAAAATAATGTTTTCTTTGTGTTTTCATAGAAGAATACCCCTTTTTTTTGAATTGTTAATGCAAAAAAAACGATTCCCTCACGAGATTTTGAAAATTTCATTTTAACCCCCCCCCCCCCAAAATTTTGTGTTTTTAGGCACCTCTACTTACATTTCTCATTTGCCACTTCTGAGCACGGAATTTCGATTTTTTTTTTATTATTACTCAAGGGAGTATAGGCTACATAGGCTATCATAAATACATAGTAAGCCTATGTTGATCGAAGATTTAATGAATTTACAAGAAATAAAACACTCATCAATTTAAACAAAATTGTCCGACTATTCTCTTAGCAAATATACTGTTATAATTAAAAAAAATGCATTAAATGTGTAATTTCTCCTGAAAAAAAAAACAACACAGAGTGTTTTCAGATGCTATCTTCCCTGCCCAATGTTCTAAGGTAACGCAGAAATTACTGGTGCCAGAAAATAGGGTTCCGAATTTAAATAGAGATAGTTTTACTTTCAACCTATTAATATAAAATAAATATGGGTACTTGTACGATAAACACCCTACCGCTCAAGTTGTTCATTCATTGACGCATTATTGAACCGTTTATTTTTCGTTAGTTTTTGTCAGCTTAGCGTGAGACAAGACAAAGAGAAGTGACAGAATAGATGGAAAATATATAGTTTGGGCTAAATATCTGCACATTAGGGGGGGGGGTAAAGTATTGGACAGTTTGAAATTAGAAAACAATTCTTACTACATAATATGCAGAATAATTGTACTTAACACATTAGGCATGAAGACCCGCTATACTTTACCCCCACCCCACCCCCTAATGTGTAAATATATAGCCCAAACTTGTTTCTTGAGTATTATGTTTTTATTTTTCTATTGTATATGTCATTAGGATTGAGCTTCAGAGAAACATATTAGAAGAATGTTAGGTAGGGGGTATATCATACAAGTACCTAAATGTGTACTATTCTTGAGTGCTCGCACTAGTGGTTTTGCAAATTCACAACTTCCAAATAAAACAGTGTTGTCATAGATGTCGCAGTGAATGGCTTTCCAGCACCCACACAAACTGCTAAAAACTGGGCGTATCACTAAGAAATGCTTAAATAAGATAAGCCTTCTTATGATATTGTCCATACAAAGAAGCTAGCACCGATGAAACAGTAATTAGCCAGTAACACATACATTATTTTAAATTGAAAACAAACTGAACAGCTTCAGTTGATGGCTTTTAGGTAGTCTATATAGTTGGTTAGTGTAGAAACATACAAGATGTAGATTTAGTTTATAGCTTACTTTAATTGTACATAGACATTTGATATGTTTTCCTGTAGATATTTGATATGTTTTCCTATAGCTCTCTCTTAATGTGAAAAAATAATATGCTATAATGTAGCTTACAAGAATCTTGAGGCCTGTTTTGTTTTGACATTTTCACAATAGGCATGTTCGTCCTCACTTAGTTAGTACTGATGTTCCAGAAAGATCAGTAGGCCTCTTTTGCAGTCCAGGCTTATACTGCAAGCCGGGATCATAACAGCGTTTTACTTACCGGAAGTTTCTATTCTTCCTGGACCGGCTTTAGGAAACCTACTTTGATGTTTGACAGATATCAATTTATAACACATTTAACATTTTCTTCATCATATAATCAGCTCCATTAATCCTGACTTGCTGTTATAAATCAGGTAATAAATAATCTAAAATATTTACTTAGTGAATTACTAGGATAAATTTCAATACGTTTAAATGTATTTAATGAAATGCTAAATTTTATACCGAATAAAATGCAAATTTCCCTAAACTCGAGTGCATAAATTAAGCATGAAAAATAAATTAAACATAAATTAAACATTAAACAAAAATTAAACATGAAATATATCACTAAAGGATATACAAAAGTCAAATAACAAAATCAATTACATAGTGAAATGCTAAAATGCATTTTTGAGACAATTTCGATATCCAAATACAGAAAAAGATCATTTAATGAAATACTACCTGTATTTCAAATGTATTCACTTAATAAATAAATTTAAAAGTAAAATGATAATATCAAATATTATACGAAATTCCTAATAAAAACATAATGCCTAAACAATAATAATTATTTTAAAACCTTATTTGACAAACTACTACACAGCATTTCAGAAGACTCTGAATATATTCCATGCTAAGTTGAATTCATTAATAAACGATACATAAAATGATTTACTATCAAAGACAGTAGAAATAAATACAAGTATGTATTTAAACCTACACGAAATCTATTTCCTAGAATAATGTACATACTAGTAACCGAAATGCCAAATAAAATACTAAAAGGTTTTTCAATACAGGGATGCAGCTTTCAAGCCCTTTTCTCCTGAAATTCAAAATTTTACCAATTATTCCAACCCTCAATAACTTTTTATTTTTACTCCCTCCACCCCCCCCCCCCCCAAAAAAATAAAATAAACAACGTCTGCATAGATATTTATTTCTATACATTCTGAATGTATTTTATGAAATAATAAATATATTACTAAATGGAATGCTAAAGTTAAATATGCAAAGCAGAATACTAAAATTTATTTAGACACATACTCCATCCTCAAAAATCCATGAAAAAAATGTTTTGTAATTTAACAAATAATTTAAAGCATATTTCAATTATAAATTATATATTTCAATTATATTAAATGAGAATAACAAACAAAAATAATGTTTTTTCTGCTATATTTTTCAGAATATTATATATGTATATATATATATATATATATATATATATATATATATATATATATATATATATATATATATATATATATATATATATATATATATATATAATCATAAGGTATGTCTCTTTTCCACGTTTCTTTTTTTGTTCTTATAGGCCTAAGCGGTTGGCCATTCAAGCCACTCTCTTAAGGATTGATCCTGATTATGGATGTTTTAAAGTCAGAAATGAGCCTTGAAATTATGCCAAAATCAAACAGGCTTCTATAAGCGAGGTCCGGTTTAAGTTGTTACTCAATCCATTTTTGCTAAGTGCCACCTCTATCTTGTTTCAGTAGATACTGCTGGTACAAAGTTTCAGCTTTCCATAGGTTTATTATAATTAGATTTTAGATTTGATGAAATTTGGGAAGGGAATTATTTTTAGAAGCTTAGTTTTATCTGTTATTAGATCTATCCTGCTAGCAGCTCTTAACCTTTTTACAAAATGGTTCAAGAATATTTTGCAGAATACATGCTGCAATTTTTTAAAAATTTTGAATATCAAAGAAGGATTTAATTAATTGAAAAATAATTTTATTCAAAATTTGAAAAAAATTATTGTGATTATATCATCATTGCAAAATACTTTAAGCATTTTTAATATGGCTTTACAAATATTTGAAAAATATGTACTCTTACAGTTTTGAAAAGTAAGAAAACTATTGAAAATGATAAAAACTTTCATTCTAAAAACTATTACTCTAGTATTGTGCATTAAATGTACATTATCGAAAATTTATCGCCAGATAACTCTTTCAATTTAGAATCAGCCTTAAGGGTTTCGTGCCCCCCCCCCCAATTTAGATTTCGCAAAATAGTGGACCTCAATGAGTTTTGAACTCAGTATTTATATAGAGTTGGTTGATATTTTAGTAAATGTGACTTTTTTATTGGTTTTATTCCTGTTTTATTCAAAAAGCCAAGGCTAAATACACGAGAAAAGTAAATTCGAATGCATATCCTTTAAAAAGATATTTTCAGGATATTCACCTTCTTGATCGTGATAGTGAGTCACAAATTTATAAGGAAGGGTCTGTAATAATTACAAAATCATAAAAATCACGAATATATTGTGAAAATAACGAATTTCAACATTTATGCCTAACAGATGTAGATATTACGGGAGGAAAGGAATACAAATATTCACAAAATACTGTTGATTCTTAATCTAAATAACAAGAAATAAAACAACGAGGAATTATTTTAAGAGAGTGAAATTTTACTAAATGAATATTTCGGCTTAATATGTAAAAGCCGTCATCAGCAAAACAAATAGATGAATATAAAATTAGACTTACAATAAAACACGTGACAACTAAAAACAAACTTAAAACAGTCCTAACATCATTACTTGTAGGAATGTCAGCCAGGAGTAAACTGGTTTAAACTCCCCACCATTTATAAGGTTAAGAGTTGCGTAGCAGAATCCCACCTTGATATATTAGGTGACGACCAAGTCGTTCGCCACTCCACTCCGTCTCCAGACGAAAAACGCAATAGACTTCGTCAGCTACTTCAGACATGTAGCTGAGCCGGACATAGTTATAACTGTGATTTTCTGCCATAATTCTATACCTTTACTAATTTGTACAGTGCTGCGATGGGACCGATTTTCTTGATATTAAGGAAAAAAAGTTTAGACAGATGGCCTTAGCCAGATTGTTTTAGAAAATTTTAAGAATTTTATCTTGGGCATCATTTTCACAAATATTGGAGTTGAACTCATGTTCACCTCCTAACGCCGATTCTGATTTAGCGTTAATTATTAAAATTGAAAATCCGGTGTGCACGTAATAGGCCTAGGTTGGCTTCAGAAAATCCTGTAAGGCTGCAAAAACATGCGGTAGGCCTACAGGGAATAGAATTCTGCTTTTCTTGCACCCTCATCTGCACTTTAAAGTAACTGAAAATACGAGTGTGCTGTAGTTTTAGGTCAAACAAGGTCACCAAATGTTAGATGGCGTTGGTGGTTTTCTTGTTCAAACTGATGCCAGTTTCCACTCTTTTATTTTTTTTTCCGTACTCTTTGGTCTTAGCTTCATATACAATTGGGCTGTTCAGAAATCAAATTGATTAATTCTATTTAATTCCATGTTTCTAAAAATAAATTGGGCAATGAATATTAAATAGATTTATTAGGTGCCATACAGAACACTTCGGTAAAATCGGCTTTCACCGGTAAAAGCAACTATTTCGGTAAAAGCAGCTTTTAGAAACACTTCAGTAAAATCATGAAGTATCTTTTTCTGTGACATGAAAAAGGTACCAAGTAGCAAGGCATCAACATGTATGTTAACAGTAATTCACAAGGTTTTTCACAAGCTAAGTTTCAGATTCTCTGTATTGAAGCCTAATCTTGCATTACTACTGCATTGTATATCTCTGAAGCCTAAAATTTGACATCCACAGAGGGTAAAATTGGAGGAAAAATAAATACTATGAAGGTGCTTAATGCTTTAAAATAACTCTTCCTAGATAATGTTTAATTGTGTATTTAAACAGATAATTATGCTTTTCATGGAACCCTAGTTGTTGAAAGTCCCCCTTCTTCTTCATTTTCTTCTAATTACGCAACCCTAGAAATTCACATAAAAATTGCTAGGCATTAAAATGTACGTTAACATATTTTGCTTATTCTATGACGTAGAGACATACGACACAAAATCTAGAACTTTTTTTTTCCTGTTAGACAACTGGTATATTATATAAGAAAGAAACAATAAACCTTGTCAGGTTTTTCTTTTGTTTGTCTAATATATAAACTAGTAAATAAATTAACTAATAAATTGGGAACTGAATAACTCAAAAGTTGCTTTTTAGCAATAAAATTTCCTTTAGAACATGTACAAACAAACCAACATACCCAAAGATATAAGCAAACAACACTGTATTTTTTTAACATAGTTAGTGGAAAACCAACAACGAAACAAGTAATATTCTTTTGAAATTGCTTCCGTTGCTTATCGTTTCCACTTAGATCGATTTGGTTTCTGAATGGGTATAGCAGTACAAAGAGGTGTTTAAACTTTTTATCCTGAAATTGACGAAATGGTTTGATCGCAGGGTAGTTGAGCAGGGCTTTAAAAATTGAAATTTGACACTTAAGGCTTATGTTCCCCGCAAGACCGTATCCAAGAGGGGATTCGTTTGTATATAATAAAATTTGTTTTTTAAAGTTCTTTTGTGATCACCCCCCCCCCCGAAAAATTCCTGGATACGGCCCTGGTATGCCATGCACGTTTTGGTATGTGATCTTCTGCTGCCCTATGGTTTTAAAATACCGAAAATATTGTTTTTTATTATTTTAAATTAATTATTTTAAAATAATTTTAAAGAAGACAAAAAGTTTGCTCTCATTTCGTAGCTGAGATTCATTTCCCTCCTTTTACCAAAGTAGATTTTTGATATTTGGTGCACAGGATTTTTTAGATTCTAAATACGATGAGAACTGTTCACTGAAAAAAGGATATATTTTCTATTTTTAAGCATATTTATACCCTTCTTTAAGTAAAAGTGCCATTATAATTATAATGTTAATGGCATTATAATTATAATACCATTATAATAGTTATAATTATGACCCGGTGAATGGATAGATCTATATTTTAATGAATCCAGTTAATGAATGAATCCAGTAATATGAGAATTTTGTCCTGTTGGTGCAAGCTACAGATACAAGATTGTCATAAAATTGTTTGTTTCAGAGGGAACATATATCTCAAGGTGTATCTAAATTATCCTGCAGACTGCCTTCTGGAATGAGAGCCTCCTAATAAACAAAACACCTGAAATTAACCAAAATAACTTCGCTGATTTAATTTTTGCTCTATTCCCCTGTAAAGTTGAACTAATTTAGTTTTAACTCATTTGCTATGTTAATGGAAGAAGAAGTTTATATTTGCACAATAGAGGCCGTATTTAATGCATAAATAATCTTAGGATTCACTGCAGATACAGCTTTTTTAATTGGCTTATTAAATTTCTCGTGATAAGAAAACTATCCAAATGATATTTAATTTCCAGATTTATTACAACCTTCTTTAGAGGGCAGTACATTTAAGCAGTTCCCACTGGAAATAAAGTTCCCACTGGAAATAACGTTCCCACTGGAAATAACGTTTGTAAAAGCCCTGCGAAACAGCACCTAGACTTAGGTTAGTTTCAAAACAGACATGATTTTTATTGTTTATGATCTGTTAATTTAGCAACTTTAAGTTAAGAAAAGACACACAGGTGTCATATTTACATTCATTGACTTCAGTTTCATGAAGTTTCAGATAGGGCTATAGCTGCTATAAAGGCTAATTTTTTCTATATTTCTATATTATTTCATCTGACATAGAATTTTTCTAGGCAGATTTAATCAATCCTTGAATTGACTTATTCTCCTCCAAACTCGTTAGGTACACTAATGTTTTTTTTTTTTAGATTACATAGTCCTTATTCTTTTTTTGCATTTTACTTGAGGAAACTTTGAAAAAATTTTGAAATTCCAAATATTATTTTGTAGAAGTCAAGTATAAGGTCAAGTCAAGTACTTGAGACTTTGAAAAAAAAATCATGTCTGTTATTTGTGTATATATAATTTTCTAATTTTATGTCTACATAGAGCTTGTTTAAACACATTATTTTTTAACTCTTTATGTATATTTTGTATCGTTGAGGTTTTGAGTGCTTGAGGTTAGGATTAAATAAGTTATTTCTAGAAAAGCTACTTCTCCAGCCTTATGTTGCCAATTTTTTTATTTTAGCTCCTAATCGTTTTCAGCTAGTGAAACTCACAAGTTTTTTATACAACTTCACAACTATAAAAAAAAATGTGTAGTATGCGCAAATTCCGTAGATTATTCGGCTTTAATGTGTGAGTTGTTTATACAACATCACAAACAGTAAAAAAGGCTGTATTTGCAGCATTTGTAAAATCTGCAAGTTTCCTAGAATCTTCAAGAATTAATCAAACTTTTAAAATACAGCTAATAAGCTTACTAATAAGCTAGCTTTCATATCTAAAAGTCTTCTAATAGGTATTTCCAGTTCATAGGAACTAGTAAATTTTCCAACAAGCTTAAATTTGAAAAAAAATAAAAGTTGGATTTCAACTACAGTTCCAGACTCATTATGAAGTATTTTAACTTCAATCAATCAATCAATCAATCATTTTATTCGGTAGATTCTTTTATTTTGAATTGTTGATTTTCGTTGCTGTGCTGCAATTAAACTGGAAGCGAGTCTGAATATAATGTTTTATTAAATGAAGAAATAAGAACTTTGTTGCTGCTGTATTTCGTTGAAAAGGGGGGATAAATAGCACTGTTACAGTTTTTATTCACCCTATATTCAACCATTTGGTTTCACTATGTTCGACCAGTAGTTTAAACTATTTTAAATTACTTTTTATTTATTAAAAAATAATTAGGGTCTGAATGGCGTCCAGAACAATGGCTACCTTGAATAGAATATACCTATGTTGTCTTTTTGGCAAAAGGTGTTTCTTTTTATGTTTAGCCCAACATAAGGCCAAAGTAATTCGTAAACTTAAGTAACTATTAACTTTATTAATTAATTCAGCTTAATCAATTAAGGCCAAGGTAAACTTAATTCGTAGTTTAACTTATGTGCTTATATTATTATCACGATTCAAATAGGTAACGCTAGAATGTGTTAACTTTCTTTGCAGAGGCAATTTTGAGTTCAATGAGAGTGGTCTCATGCCTTTTTTGTAGATTCTTAAAATTTGGATTAACTCACAAACTGTAAATTACACTTTACATTTCTTGCAGATTTCTAAAGCTCTTTCATATGGCTTTTATCCTACCCACGGGATAGATATTAAACAGTAGTGAAAATTTGGTTCACAAATTGGACACATCACAGCGCGTTGAAAGGGAAGTTACCAGTACATCAGAGCATTAGCTTTAATAAATTCAAAGCGATAGGTCTCCCATAATCCCATCGTAATGCACTAAAAGTTTGTCATTGCGCGTGCGCGAAGGTGAAGTCATGAAGAAAGGTGTGCGACTGATGTGTTCCAAAAATCCAAAAACGGAGAGTATAGGAATTTTCGCTACTGTCTAATATTTATACTGTGATCCTACCCCTCTGAGTAGACCCTAAGTTTACATTATTTTGTAAGTTTATTTTACAACCTGCCCTAGGAATGATGTATGGACAGATGGATAATAGATAGACTTATCTACCAACAAGTGACTAAACTTGCAGTACTTTTAGATAAGGTATTTTATAGCTCCTTTGATAAATTGACAATTTTTTTCGTCAAATCGCTGTTTCTCGATTTATTCCAGTTATGAATATATATCTGCAAAATCAATATATTTCAAAATTCGAACATTTAGAAAATATCTTATTATTTTGAATTGATATATTTTTAATATAAAGTTTCGATTGTACTTTATGATTATTTTATGTGACACTGAATTTCACATTGAGATATGTACTGCTCCTATTTATCCTTCGCTTCCCCCCCCCCACATTATGTTTTGGTTAATTAATGTCATACTTTAATAAAGAACTTGGGCCTAAGAAAATGGTACTTTTTGAAAAATGGAGAATCTGTCCAGTGTCTCATAATTAATGTCTTAATTGTATTCGCAAGCCAATCGTGAATTAGTTTCTTAAGCTAGAATTATTCTACAAGTTCTATATTGTTGTGTATCCACCCTCTAATATTTTTATAAAGTTTGACCCTCCTCTCTGGATTCAAATACAGAAAATACTGCTTTAACATTTGCTATTTTGTTTTGAAGCAAGGACAAAAAAAAACTTTATTTTCCTTTTTTTAAACTGTCTACTTGCTTTCCTTCTCTTATACTATTATTAGCTCCAAGCAAATATTTTTTTTCAATGCATTTCTTGTATTAGTCCCTTTTTTTATTGACACCTTTTCTAGTTATATTATTTCGTTTCAATGAAGTCATTCCATCAGGTCATAGAAATTATTTTTATTTCAATAATGTGAATACATTAATAACAATAATAATATCTCTTTTCTAACAGAAACACACAAAAAATTCGTAAAATCACGAGTCATGTTTTTAGACTATTCATTTTTTTGCCAATCTCTAGAAAACTTGATTAGTTGTTTAAATTATTCGGTAGACCGTGCTGCGCATAATCTGCTGCAAAGACATCCAAACGTCTAAGACATTAAAACGTCTAAAAATATCGGTATATAATCACTTAATTAGTTTTTTCAACTAATTTCTTGAATTTTAATATCTTTAATTAATTAATTATAATGTTTCTTTCTATTAAATTTATCTAATACCCTTTAATATTAATTATTTAGTCTCTCTAATGTTCGATCAGTTTTTTAGGAAAATTTGAAATTTAATTTCTTTTGAATTTATATCTTTAATATTCAATGAAACTCGTACATCAAGCCAGAGAAAAGGATTTTTTGCATATTCAAAGGTTTCTTTTCGCTTTGTCTTTCTAACATTTATTTTATTGTCCGAAATATGGTGGCGTTATATAAAAAAGGCTCAGTAAAAGTAATTGTGTCCGTAATCCGAAGCGGTCACGCCTTTAAAGCGATGATTAACTCTGAATTTTAGTTGTCCATAGAAAATAATTGTTTGCTTTCTTGGCATGTTTTTAACATGCATATTGTTTAACTATGGAAGTAGTTTTTGAAGGATAATTTTAGTTGTTTATTCTATTTGGTTGTTTTTTTAATTGTTTTTAAGATTATGATGTCATTTTTGTCTTTTTTTTGTGGTTAGGTGCCATAGATGCCATGGCGATAACTTTTGGGCATGAAGCTCAAAGCTTAGGATACCCTGATGCAAGCGGGATGTATCCCACTTGATATCCCACTGTATTATTATTTTTGTATGTTTTGCTTTTGAAACCCTGTATTTAAAATTAAATTGTATATAAGTTTTTTGGCCTCATATTTTATTTACATTTTAGGCTTGCCAAGTTGATCCTTACACTACCATTTTTATTCTCTTTGGTGAAAAACCTACAACCAAATAGATAAACTGGAATTACTTTTTCACAGTTTTTGGGTAAAAATGTACTTTGGTGTATGTGACTACAGTATAAGCATAAATGGATAGTAGCGAAAAGTCCTATACTAATAATCCATTAAAGATTTGTGACACATACCAGTCTAGACTTCTCTTCATGACTCTGCCTCTTCGCGCATGCGTAATGACAAATGTTTAGCGTATTACATATGCTGTGATCTAACTGAAGGCTAAGAAGCAACTGAAACTATTGCTGTGACGTAGTGGGAACTCCCCAGTGAGCTAGCTATGATCTGTGCCATTTTTGAATAAATTTTCCGCTACTGTTCATATATACTTATACTGTGGCATGTGACTGACTGTGGCATGTATACTGTGGCACTGTGGAGTGCAGCACACACCAAACTAGCACGTCCATATATTTGTGTATGCAAAAGAACATCTATAAAATCGTTAAAATTACCCAAGGATGCATTTTAAAACAAAAAAGCAGAGCAGATACAATTTCAAAGCAGAGCCGCAATAGGAAAGGCCTCCTGAGGTGCAGATGCAGCATGCATTTTGTGAAGACGCAGCCTGAAGAAGAGTTCTCATATCTACTCGTTCATGAGTGTTGCCCATTGCTAGAGACTAAAAAAAATTTTTTTTGGATGAAAGTACAGAGCAAAGTTGAAACTTAAACACTGTTTCAAATAAACTGGCTCGTGACGTTTTCCTATAATTTTAGAGTTCCAAAAATTAGTGTTTTCCTGAAGAGACAAAACTGATTAAATAAACGAGCATTGGGAGCGTCTAGGGTTAGAAGGTCTATTTTCGCTTCCTGAGGCATAGCCTGACTAGTTTTCATAAGCCAGTCGAATTAATCTTTTAGAATAAGATGGAAAGGGAAATCGACTTTTTAACATTAGCATAATTTCATCAAAATCCTGGAGGTGGGGCAAAGCTGGAGCCAATTTTCCAAAATCGACTGAAAATGACAGTGAAAACTGGAAAATGAGTCAGATAATTTCGGAGACCACACTGCCTTTCCATGACGATAAATAAAAGTTCAAATAGGGATAAAATCCTTTTAATAGACAGTGTTTTTTGTAACAGTGATAGAAATTCACAAAAATACCAGATATTTCGGTCACATATACAGTGACCGTCATCAGTAGTATATGACGGTCACTGTATATGTGACCGAAATATCTGGTATTTTTGTGAATTTCTATCACTGTTACAAAAAACACTGTCTATTAAAAGGATTTTATCCCTATTTGAACTTTTATTTATCGGAAAATGAGTCATGTAATACATAAAGGTAAAGATACACTAAAGAAAACTGACCCGTTTCTGTGGATGCTTGAATTATGTAGACTTATCTTAGTTATGACAAGATTTTTGAAGAAACTAAATTTGAGTTGGAAGGGGCAAACTGGGCTATGGAAGGGGGAAATCTGAGTCCTGGGAGGGACAGTTTTCCCTCCTGCCTCATAGAGAATTACGCCCCTGCTTTTTAACCCTATTCAGGTTCCCAACTGGAATTGTAAGCCAGTAAAAAGAACAAAAGCGTTTGGATCATATTTTTAAAAGTAAACTCTGTTTCTCTATGCATCAATAAGAACTTTGTTTTTCGGAGTTTCATTTGTATGGATAAGGATCGCACTTTACTCAGTTTGCTAACTTTTCACTCAATTCTTCCCATTCAGTCTCGGATTTTTGAGAATTTTCGCACTGATGAATTGGTGAGATTCTTGAGAGGAAAGTTTCTTTCATGCAAACCAGCTAAGTTTTAGGATATTCTTACTCACCATACAGTCCAGTATCTGACTTTAACGATGCTTGGGATAGAAAACTGGAAGTGGCAATTTTTGTCCCAGACGTTTGAAAGGCACTGACGCTGTCGATGATTTTTCTGAAAAAGTTGCGTAACTGCGATATCAGGGGTAAGGCCTTGTAGAATATCCCTTCATATCTAGGTAAGAGATCTCTGCATGTGGAATTGAAATATGTAAATTCCAGAGAACTTAAACCTCGTAATGGTGTTCGTCAGGCCCTCATCTTGACTCTTCTGTTTTCAATATATATGAATGGCATCCATCGACTGGTCTAAAGACGGTAGTGGTAAATGGCAAGGGAAGAAAAAATAAACCCAAGAAATGTCTGGTATTAATTTTTGATGACACTAAGTTTTTAGCTTCAAAAGGTACCAACAATCTTTGCCGACACTCTTTGGGTAAAGCAGAAAAATGGCTGAGGCTAAATAAGATAAAAGTAAATCATTGTAAGACTGGTATTGTTGTCTCGGGCCTTTGCCCTGTTTTTTTACCTCCTTATCTCCTGATTGCAAGAGTTTACATTGGGTGAATTGTCCATACGAAGGATGAAATGCGTTAAACATCTTGCTGTGTTAAAATTTTATATTTTTAGAGTATGTTGACCGCGTAGCGTCAAAAATTTAATGAATATAGGGGTAAAAAAAGAAAAAGTAATATGGCAATAGACTTTGCGCTACCGGTTGTGCTGATCTCCGTTTCATGGCCCTTCAGCCAGGAAGTACAATGAGAGTTAGGGCCCAGCCATCCTGTGCTTCAGCACACCCTTCCTGTTTATCTTCCCCAGATTGTTCCAGGTATCCATTTAGGGCTGAGTCGTTTCTGACTGAGCTTACGTAGTCACGCCATTGACCTCCGTTCCAAACAAAATGACTAATGACACGAGCCCCTTCCCCAATGGACAAAGGATTTCAAGTCTAGCGTCCCAACGACTCGGCTAGGATGGCTCTATGTGTGATCGGGAAATTAAAAAAAAAGATTTGGGGAAATTTTTCCAACTTTTTTTTTATTCTTCTGGTCATCCTTATTTATTACGTAGCTTTCCTACTTTGTCCAGAACATTCTCAGTCCAACTGAAACCTCAGTTATGATCTCCAAAATTAATCTGTACATGCTGTACAGATTAGATACAGAAACGCCTAGATACACTATTTATATGTTAGACAAAATCAACAATTTCCAATAATATACACCCTTTTGGAAATCTGCTGTGAGATTACTTTTTAAAGACCCTGAATAGCACCAATAATTTCATTCGAGGGGCAACACTGATCAGTACAAGTCAGGCAACCCTGATCAGTGTAGTCAGGCTTGATGTTCTATCTGTATGATTGAACCCAGTAATTAGTCCTTCAACTTCAAAATTACACCAGTCAATACTACTGATTTATATTTACTAGCCTCCTGCATAATTTCGCAAAAGGCCATCTAATAGAGAGGTATACCCAATGGTGATTGGCGTTCCCCCCCTAAAATTACCCCCCGCTCTGAAAATACCCCAACGGAAAATACTCCCCCCATAAAAAATACCCCACTAGTAAATACCCCCCGGAAAATACCCCTTCCCCCGTGGAAAATAAGGCTTTCCAAATTTGAGAATTTATTTGAGTTTTTTTTCCGCAAGAGGAAGGAGTTTTGATACTTGTGTATTATACGCCACTCACTCAAGTTTACGCTGTGTAAAACTCGAGAACAAACCAGTTTTTTTCCGTTAGTTTCTTTCAGATTAGCATGAGACAAGACAAAGACAAGTGACAGAATAGATGGGAAATATATAATTTGGGCTATATATTTGCTCATAAGGGAAGGGGGGTAAAGTATTTGGACAGTTTGAAGTAAGAAAACAATTCTGAGTTTATAATATGTAGGATAATTGTACCTAACACATTTTACATGCAGACCCGCTTTACTTTACCCCCCCCCACCCAAAATGTCAATATAGAGTCCAAATTTGTTCCTAAAGTAACGAATAACCGGTTTGTTATCGAGTTTTACACATCGTAAACTTGAGTGAATGGCGTATAATACAGAAGTAGTTGCCCATTCCAAAAAGACCTTGCTCTTTACGCTAAAGTTTTGACTTTTTGTTCTAATTCTTTAAGAACGATTCCTGAAACGTAATTTCCGTTTAATTAGAATAATAAGCTTTGTTTTAACATTCTAAAACAACAACTTTAGTGTAAAGAGCGAGGTCTTGAGGAGAATGCAACCCCTCTCATATACGTAATAATTTCTGTTCGTTTTAAGTTTTTATGTTTCTCCTTACTTTCAGGTGAAAAAATTTGTTCTCTAAGTTTAATGTCTGATCGTTTTTAAATAATACTAGAAAATCTGGCTCTCTCTCCATGAAAAATTCACGTACTTGTGTGTTATACGCTACTCACTCAAGTTTACGATGTGTAAAACTCGAGAACAAACCGGTTTCTTCGTTAGTTTCTTCGTTACTTTAGATACTAATTTGGACTGTATATTTACATATTTGGTGGGGGGAGGGTAAAATTTGGAAAACCTTGTCTTCCACGGGGGAGGAGGAATTTTTTCCTGGGGGGTATATTCCGGGGGAGTATTTTCCGCTGAGGGGGGGGGTATTTTCTGCGTTTTTTTCCGCAGAGGGGTATTTCCCAGGGGTAAACGCCGGGGGGAGGGTTAAACGCCGGGGGGTAAACGCCTAGAACCTTAAGCATTATAATTCAACTGATCAAACCTTGGCTGAAGCCTTGATTCTAAGCTTAGACCAGGGCAGTGACTTACAGTAACCGTACGAATACTTTGCTTTATTTGCCTGGTTTTATTGAAATATAATTTGTGTACTAGAAAAAAGTGGGTCTATTTTTACTTACTCTTAAGGCAAAAATAGGGCCCATGAAGACCCATAGCTTTTCATAGAAAGGCTTGAAAAGTCGAATTTATTCCAAGGTTGTGAAGGGCTGAAGAATAGGCAGAATAGAATAATGTTTCCCTTGGAATCGAACACGGAAGAAGATCTGAAAGTGGGAACTTTGATTCTTGATGGTAAGGTCGACAAGTCAGTAAAGGATTATGTTTTCAGAAAGAAATCACACGTAACCCTCTTGCCTGCTAAGAGAGTGGGATCACTGGGCATCAAATGGGCAGACCTTAGCTCAATCTTCCAAGATTCCTGGTTGTTACATAACGTTGCAAAACTTGATTGTTGCAAGGTTCTTCGTTGTTGCAACAGAGACTGCTTCAAACACGAATTATGTGCCGTTCCTTCGTCACTCTTTGACATTAGGAGAATAAATAAGCCTGATCTTGCAAAAGCTTTGTTTGAATCGAAAATCACTGTTCCCACTTAATCAGATTAGAATCCAGATTTCAGCCAAAGTTTGATCAACTGAATTATAATGCGTATGCTTCTCTGTTAGATGGCATTTTGCGAAATTATTCAGAAGGCTAGTAAATAGAAATCATTAGTATTGGCTGGTATAATTTTGAGGTTGAAAGACTAATCACTGAGTTCAATTGATACAGATATAACATCAAGGTGGTGACACATGTTAAATTTATTCCATGGTATTTTATGTTCCTGTCCCTTTTTTTCTACAGCGCCGATACTCCATAAAAGTTATTCCTTCCAACAAATTTTCATGTTTTATATTTTTTCATTCTCTCACTTTGCACTTTGAGGGCAGATTTGACAAGTATGGCAACAAAATCTGTTACCTCTTAACAATCCACTCACAGAAAAGACATTTTTTTTTTAATATTACGATTTCCATTTTTTTTTTTTTCGCTCCTGTCACTCAATAGCATAGGTCTTAGTTGTTGTAGGTTCCAATTCCTTTCTTTCCCTCTTCATTATCTACGACCAAGAAATAAACAACAAGTAGAACAAACACACCTTACTCTCTAACAACAAACCCTAGAAAAGACACCTTACTCTCTAACAACAAACCCTAGAAAAGACACCTTACTCTCTAACAACAAACCCTAGAAAAGACACCTTACTCTCTAACAGCAAACCCTAGAAAAGACACCTTACTCTCTAACAACAAACCCTAGAAAAGACACCTTACTCTCTAACAACAAACCCTAGAAAAGACACCTTACTCTCTAACAACGAACCCTAGAAAAGAGACCTTACTCTCTGAAATAGGATAGGTCATTGTTTTTCAAATATAGCCCCTTTCACTTCAAACCCTAAAGAGCAATTCCCATAAATATGTGTTTCAAACAGTTCGTGTTAACGAACTGTAAGTAAGGAGCGACCCGGCTCAATGGTAACCGAAACTCTAGAAAACGGGTTTTTGATACCAATAGATCTATCAAAAGAATCAGATTTCAATGCTGATTTCAAATATATAACTTTCATCAAGTTTAGAGCTACCCATCAAAAGTTACGCGCCTGAGAAAATTTGGCTGATTTTCAAAAAAAGGGGGAAAGACCCCCTAAAAGTTATAGAACCTTAATGAAAATCACACCATCATATTCAGCGTATCAGAGAACCCTACTGTAGAGGTTTCAAGCTCCTATCTACAAAAATGTGGATTTTTGCATTTTTTGCCAGAAGAAAGATCACGGATGCGTGTTTATTTGTTTGTTTGTTTGTTTGTTTGGTTGTTTTTTTTTTTCCCCAGGGGTGATCGTATCGACCCAGTGGTCCTAGAATATCGTGGGAGGGCTCATTGGAACGGAAATTAAAAGTTCTAGTGCCCTTTTTAAGTGACCAAAAAAAATGGAGGGCAACTAGGCCCCCTCCCACGCTCATTTTTTTCTCAAAGTCACCCGATAAAAATTTTGAGATAGCCATTTTGTTCAGCATAGTCGAAAATATGATAAAAATGTCTTTTAGGATGACTTGATCCCCCAAAGTCCCCAGGGGAGGGCTGAAAGTTATGAACTTTACTCAATGTTAACATATAGTATTGGTTATTGGGAAGTATACAGACTTTTTCAGAGGAGATTTTTTCTGGTAGGTGGGGGAAGGAGAGGGTCGGGGGCTATATGGAAGGATCTTTCCATGAAGGAAGTTTTCATGGGGGAAGGGACATTACTCTGAAGGGGACACCGGATTTCCCAGCATTATTAAAGAAAAAGATCAGGAATTAAATAAAAAAAACTGATCAACTGATTGTGATTAAGAGGTCATTTTTAAAGAACTGGAAAAAAATTCAAACTATAGTTTAAAGAGCAGGGTATTGACTAGGGGGCGAACCCCTCTTAAAAATTTATGAATATAGAAGTTCGTTACGTAAGTTAATTCTAAGTTACGTATATTTATTACTAATAAAAACGTTCGTAAATAAAATTAAACAAGTTTCGAGAAAGCCATTTAACCAAATATAATATGCAAATTTTGTTTTAATTATTCATGTACGGTGAGCCAAAATCAAAACCTGCATTAATTCAAAAACGTTCAAAAATTAAATAAAAAAAACAAGTTTTTTAACTGAAAGTAAGGAACGACGTTAAAACTTAAAACGAACAGAAATTATTCCGTATATGAGGGGCTGTCCCCTCCTCAACGCCTCGCTCTTTACGCTAAAGTTTGACTTTCTCACAACTCTATTTTTTAAACAATAAAAAAACTTTAGCGTAAAGAGCGAGGCGTTGAGGAGGGGACAGCCCCCTTCATATACGGAATAATTTCTGTTCGTTTTAAGTTTTAACGTCGTTCCTTACTTTCAGTTAAAAAAACTTGTTTTTTTTATTTAATTATACTGGAGATGGACCATTTTTACATTCATTTCCATAATCCACGAGCCCAATAACCCCATAGAAGACATTTTTTTAATGAACTATCGCTTAATGAACTTTTATCCTTTTGCCCCCCCCCCTCCTCCATACTTTAAGGGTGAATTTGGCCCATTTCGCCTAGGAGTAGCGATGCCAATTTGGAATATATTAATAAATATGTTTTTTTTTCAATTGAATGGTATAAAAATCATTTATGTTGTAATTTGTTCGAGGTCTGCCCCTTTTTTGTCGTATCTTTATTTTGGTAATCAGCTTCTTAATAATCTGTTAAATATTATAATATTTAATAATCTATTAAATATTTAATATTATATCTGGTAAACCTAGGCTGTAATAGCGTAAATTTCGCTAATCTTTCATGTTTGCCTGACTACATTCTGAGCACACCATATGGAGCACAAAATGTCAACAACAACAAAAAACTATAGAAAAATCATCTTAATGTTATATTGAGACGGGTAGTACATATTGAGCACAAAATGTCAACAACAACAAAACTATAGAAAAAATCATCTTAATGTTTCTGGAGAGATAAAAGTTGCATGGCTTTTTCATAATCTCCTAGTAGCTGACGATAAATCTGAAAAAAAATTAAATATCATCAAAATAACAATTAAAATACTACCCATCAATATTGTACATATAGTAAAAACAACATAAATTGTAAAATATTTACTTGAGGAACTTGAGGAATGACTGGAGGCTCTGTCTCGAGTACCTAGGTACCTCTGGTGGCATAGGCAGAACGGATGTCTAAGTTCTAATATTTAAGTAAGTTCATCTACAGTTTACAGATAAAAAAAATTAACTGTGCAAACCTTTATGCAACTCTGTGGAGAAAAGGAGAGAGCTAGAAGTGGAGGTTGAAAAGTCACATAGAGGTAGTGTAGATGGAGACCGCTATTGAGTTTTTAAAAAATGGATAAAGTGTGCTATATTATGCTTTTCGTACAAATTCTTATTTATGTCAGTATGGAATAGATTTTGGCTTGCTAATAATATTTTAAACCCAATTTCGCAACAAATTTTAATAATAGTTTTACTATTGAGTTTTGGTTGGATGGAGAAGATGAATGCTTATTCAAACAACTTGATTGAAAATAACCTTATTTTTTACCTTTTATGCGGCTGAAGCCATCCTGATATCCATCCTGATACATCCTTGAATGTAGAAGAATATTCATCGACCACTTTTTCATAGCATTCATGTTGTATTATGTTTTATTGCAACTGCTTGTTTGTATAAATAAACACACTTTTTAGCACATGTACTAAAAAGGCTTATAATATGTTGATTA
Organism: Artemia sp. Qi Xiang Cuo; assembly: GCF_049724085.1. Classification (NCBI taxonomy): domain Eukaryota; kingdom Metazoa; phylum Arthropoda; class Branchiopoda; order Anostraca; family Artemiidae; genus Artemia; species Artemia sp. Qi Xiang Cuo. Next base: position 70,788,578 of record NC_142802.1, on the reverse strand, counting down.
AAAAAAAACCGTCATAGTCACTGCAATCATGGCCTAAAATTTTGAGCAGATCAATATAAAAAAAAACTCTGCACTAAGAATCAGTTTGACCACATTTTCTTTTAAAAATTTATTACCCTTGATAAGTCCCTTGTGGTTCCCGGAGTGAGAATTTAAAATATAACTGATTTCCCCGGTTCAATAATTCCTTAAAGTTTCATCTGGGCCCCTTATGATGTTAGTTTATGCTATACCTGAGGTATTACAAATTCGCCCATTTGACAATCTAGATGCCAGCAGTATCTTTTGATTTGATTTCAACTTCCCCTCAACATTCCCTAAAAGTTTTAAGTTAATACCCATAGTCATTCCTGCTATATTGCAGATATACCTTTTTGATAACCCGGAAGCACATAGTGTCTTTGTATTTAGTTCAACATCTCTTTCAACATTCCCTTATGTTTTAACTTAATACTCTTAGCCGTTTCTAAGATATTTTATATATACCGTTTGACAACCTGGATGCACAATGTGTCTTAGGATTTAGGTCATTCATTCCCGCCCCCCTCCCCCATTGAAGTTTCAAGTTAACACTGTCAGCTATTCCTGAGATATTGCAGATACGCCTTTTTGACCACCATTACACATATATGTCTTTTGATTTATTTTAACACCCCCTCCACTTCATACCCTAAGTTGTTCATGAGGTGTTGATGATGTGTCGTTTTGAAAACCAAGAGATACTGAAAGTCTTTTGATTTAATCCAATATCTCCCTCAAACTTCTCTGAAAATGTCAACTCAAAACCCTTAGCCGTTCCTGAAATATTGCAAATATGCCCTGCAAATATTGCAAATACGCCCGGGTTATTGCAACAACCCGGGTGCATATAGCGTCTTTTGATTTAATTCAACATTCTCATCAACATTCCATGAGTGTTTCAGCTTAATTACGTTAACAGTTCCTGAGATACTGCAGATACGCCCTTTTGACACCCTGATTCATATCGTGTCTTTTGGTTTAGTCTAACTTCCTTTTATGTTCCCTCAAAGGTTCAACTTAATACCCTTAGCCATTTCTAAGATGTTACAGGTGCAGTCTTTAAACAAATTGGATGGAAACAGTATCTTATGATCTAGTTCAAGATCCCCTGAAAGCATGAAGCCAATACCATTAGCCGTTCTTATTATATTAAATATACGTCCTTTAAACAACCAGGATGCCCACTGTGTCTTTTTATTTAGTTCAACACAACTCAAGATTCTGTGAAAATTTCAACTGAATACCGTAGGTCGTTTCTAAGATATTGCAGATATACCCTTTGGACCACGTGGATGCACACAGTGTCTTAGGATTTAGCACAACCTCCCCTGAAAGCTTAAAATTAATATCGTTAGCCGTTCTTAAAATATTACGGATACACCCTTTAAACAACCAAGATGTACACGGTGTCTTTTGACTTAGTTCAATATTCTCCACAACATTCGTTGAAAATTAAAACTAGCACCAGTAGCCGTCCCTGAAAATATTGTAGATACCCTCTTTTGACAATGTGGATGCAGATAGGGTCTTTCGGTTTAGCTCAATATTCTCCTCAACATGCGCCAAAAATGTCAACTTAACTCTGCGACGGTTCTGATTTATTGCGGGTAAGCTCTTTTGATAATCTGGATACACAGTGTCTTTTCATTTAGTGTAACAAGCCCTGAAAGTTTTAACTTAATGCATTCAGCTATCGTAGATACACTGTTTTGATAACATACTCATACACAGTGTCCTTTAATTTAGCTTAACATGCCCTGAAAGTTTTAATTTGATACCTTTATCTGTTCCTATGATATCGCAAATAAAATCTTTCGTCAATGTAGATGAAGAAAGTGACTTTTGATTTAGTTTGATATCCTCCTCAACCTGTACCAGTTTTCAGCTTAATACTCTTTCCTAACTGTAAATAAAAATCAAAAGCCTACTGCGTCATTGGCGCTTAACTGAAAACGGATTATATTACAAATATTTTCTTTTCCAGTTCTTACAGTATTGAAAATAAAAATACAATTACAGTGAAATAAATTCTTGAACTGATGGATCTACTAACAATTAATATCGTTATTCATCAAATATTCAATTTGATGTTGTTTATACTTTCCAATACTATTCAAGACGCATATAGTTTTCAGTAAAGTGCCAATGACGCAGTAGGTTCTAGACTTTTACAGTGAGAGAAGGAGGTCATAACCAAACTCTTATTTGTAGTGATTTTTGTTCGTTTCAAGCTTGATTTGCACATTCAATTTAAGTTTAACTCGTTTTAAGATTTATTTATTGATTTCCATTAATATCTATTGTATTTTTGTTTGTATTGATTGTTTATGTAATTACTCTCATTTTCTAGTTTAATTTACACTTCAAAAGCAAAATACTTTTTTCCGTTTTAACCTTTATATTCATATTCAATCTAAACATTATTCGCTTTAAGATCATTTTTTTCAATTATATTATTACTTGTTGTATGTTTTTGCTATGATTGTTTATTTAATTTCTACTCGTTTTTGGATTCATGTATTCTTTAATAGTAATTTCTGGTCGTTTTGAGTTTTAAATTTAACATGCATTTTTATATGCAGATCATAATTTTAAAATGGCCATTACTTTTATTTGTAAAACATATTTTTGGAAAGTTTTTTTTAATTTATTTTTGTTCGTTTTTCTTTGTAAAAAATTTAACTTTTTAAGAAATCTTTTATAAATCTGAACTAAAAAAAAAATCAAACATTGCTTTAGAAATAAGAACTGATATCAAAGCAACAATGTCAAATTGAAAGAATGTGTTTTTGTCAACCTTGGAGTTTTTATTATCTGATGTTTGAACTATTTTTAACAAAATTGCTATCTCAAAATTTTTATCGGATGGGTTTGGGGAGAAAGGGCGTGGGGGGACTAAATTAAGCTTCGGTCTCTTATTACTTTTCAAAAGTGAACTAGAAATTCCTATTTTCAATGAAATGAGCCCCCTCTGTTTATACGAGTATCACTTCTATAAGAACCATATATATCTCCAGAGTATAACTTACAACGCCTGTCCCTGGGCCCTGGGGGGTTGTGTCGACCCTGGAGTTTTAATATCTGATGATTGAACTATTTTTAACAAAATGGTCACCGGAAATTTTTATCGGATGGGTTTATCCATACGATACGCCCAAAGGCGTTGAAGACGGGAGGGATTAGTTGCCCTCTGATCTTTTTCACTCTGAGAAAATGAACTACAACTTTTAATTCCCATTCAAATGAACCCTCTCTGAAGTTTATACGAGCATGCCCCCAGAGCAAAATTTACAACACCTTCCCCGGCCCTGGGGGGGGGGGGTGTTTACGCAGGAGTTTTTCTTATCTGATTTCTGAACTATTTTTAACGAAATGACCATACGTAAAGGTATTTTTGTTATATGACCTTTCAACTATTTTTAACAAAATGGCTACTTCAAATTTTTTATCAGATGTATTCGGGGATAAAGGGCTTGGGGGGCCAGTTGCCCTCTGATCACTTTTGACTCTTAAAAAGGGCACTAGCACTCTCGATTTTCAATCGAATGAGCCCCCTTTCAAGTTTATACGACGACCCCTTTTATATGAAGTGCTTCTGGGAAAAAATAAATAGTGTATAGGGGGAGGCTAGCTGCCCTCCAATCACTTTTGTATTTATAAAAGTTGATTACAACTTTAAATTTTCAATCAGACGAGCCCTGTAGGAAGTTTATACGATCATCCCTTCCATAATAACCATATATGCCCCAAGGGCATAACTTACAACGCCTACCCCCGGGCCCTGGGGGGCTGTATCGATACCGGAGTTTTTTGTTATTAGAACTTTGAACTATTTTAAACAAAATGTCTATCTCAAAATTTTTATCTAGTGCATTTAGGGCGTTGAGGAGGGGGGGGCTAGTTGCCCTCCGATCTATTTTGACTCTTAAAAAGTGAACAAGAACTTTCAATTTCAAATCAAATGAGCCCTCTCCGAAGTATATAAGAGCATCCTTTCCATAAGAACTATATATGCCCCTAGAGCATTAGTCATTACGCCTGCCTCCGGGCCCTGGCGGGTTCCTTCGGCACAGAAATTTTTCTTATCTGACATTTTAACTATTTTTAATGAAATAGCTATTTTAAAAATTCTATCGGATGGGACTGGGGAACAAGGGTGTGGAGGGGGGGGCTAGTTGGCCTTGGATATCTTTTGACTCCAAAATAGTGAGCTTTAACTTATAATTTTCAATCAAATGAGCCTTCTCTGAAGTTTATACGAGCATCCCTTTCATAAAAGCCATAAACGCCTCCAGGACAACACTTACAAAGCCTATCCTGGGGGCTCTGGGGGAGGATTTTGTTATCTAATTTTTGAAAAATTTCCAAAACACTGGCTATCTCAAAATTTGTAGGGGACGGGTTTGGGGAAAAAAGAGCGTGGAGGGGGCTAGTTGAACTCTCTTGACTTTGAAAAAGTGAACTATAACTTTTAATGTATAATCAAGTCAACCCTCTATGAATTTTATACAAGCATGCTTTTTATGAAAACCACACATGCCCATAGAGGACAACTTAGAACGCCTTCCCCTGTACCCGGGGGGGCTCTATTGACAATAGATTTTTTTTTATCCGACCTTTGTACGTTTTTAAACAAAATGTTTATTACAAAACTGTCATCAGATGGCTTGGGGGATAGCTGCCCTCGGATCTCTTTTGACTATTAAAAGTAATCTCAAATTTTCAATATCCAATCAAATTAGCCCTCTCTGAAGTATATACGAGCATCCCTTTCATACAAACAATATATACCCCAAGGCATAACTTAGACCGCCTGTCCTTGCACTCTGGGGGGTTGTAATGACACATGAGTTTTTGTTACCAGGCTATTGAGAAATTTTTATCTAAATGCCTACCGCCAAATTTTTAGTGGAAGCGTATATGCGAAAGGGGCATGGGGGGCTACTTGACCTAAAATCTCTTTCAACTCGAAAGTACTTAACTAGAACTTTCAATTTCCAATCAAATGAGCCATCTCTGAATTTCTTACGAGCATCCCTTCAATAAGAACCATATATTCCCCAAGGGCATAACTTACAACACCTGCCCTCGGTCCCTGGGGGGCTGTGTTGACTCCTGAGTTTTCGTTATATGGTCTTTGAACTATTTAAAAAAAAAACTATCTCAAAGTTCTTATTGGATGGATTTAAGGAAAAAGGGGGGGGAGGGGAGGGGTCTAGGTGCCCTCCACTCTCTTTTGACTCTTAAAAAGTGAACTAGAACTTTCAATTTCCAATCAAATAATCCCTCTTTGAAGTTACTACGATAATCCCTTTTCTAAGACCCATATATGCCCCCAGGGCATAACTTACAACGCCTGCCTTCGGGCCCTGGTGGGTTGTGCCAACACCGGAGTTTTGGTTATATGATCTTTGAACTATTTTTAACAAAATAGCTATTTTAAAATATTTATTGGATACACTTGGGAAAAAAGGTTTTAGGGGGGGGGAGCGGGCGACCCTCCAATATCTTTTGACGCTTAAAGAGTGAACTAAAACTCTCAATTTTCTATCAAATGAGTCCTCTCTGAAGTTTATACGACAATGTTGTCTATACAAAACCTTATATGCCCCCAGCGCATAATTTACAACCCTTACCCTGGGAGCTGTGGGGGAGTTGTCATCCTCAAAAACCTAATTTTTAGAATTTAAAACTGCGCTTAATAACATGATCATTTAATATTGTTTATTTGATGTGTCTCGTAAAAAGGTAGGCGTGAGTGGGTGACTCATTACCCTCCAATTGCTTTCGACTATTAAAAAGGGCACTAGTCCTTTCAATTTCCAATCAAATGATCGCTTTTTGACGTTTTTACTACACCACCTTCTATAAAAACCTTATATGCCCCCAGGGTATAACTTAAAACCCTTGCCTTGAGGGTTGTGGGGGAGTATCCTCCTCAAAAACATATTTTCTATTTGAAAATCAACTATGCGGAACAAAATGGCTATCTCAAATTTTGATTGGATGTGTTTGCGGGAATGATGGGCGTGGGGGGAGGGGGGCTAGTTGCCCTCAAATCACTTTCGACTTTTAAAAAGAGCACTAGCCTTTTGAACTTCCAATCGAACGAGCCTTTTTTTGAAGTTTCTACGACAACGCCTTCTATAAAAACCTTATATGCCCCCAGGGCATAACTTACAACCCTTGCCCTAAAGGTTGTGGGGGAGCATTCTCCTCAAAAAGATATTTGCTATCCGTAAATCATCTACGATGAACAGATGGGCTCTAGCAATCTTTTGATGGGAAGTGTTGAGGGGAATGAAGGTCGTGGGGGGGCTATTTCCCCTCCAAGCCCTTTCTACTATTGAATGGCGTACTATCCCTTTGAATTTCTAATCAAATGAGCCTTTTTGGAAGTTTCTACGACAACACCTTCTATAAAAACCTTATATGTCCCCTGGGCATAACTTAAAATCCTTGCCCTGAGGGTTTTGGGGGAGTATCCTCCTCAAAATCATATTTTCTATCTGGAAATCAACTAGGCTGAATAAATTGGCTATCTCAAAATTTTGATTGGATATGTTTGGGGGAATGATGGGCGAGGGGGGGCCTAGTTGCCCTCCAATCACTTTCGACTATATAAAAGGGCACTAGCCCTTTAATTTCTAATCGAATGAGCCTGTTTTGAAGTTTCTACGACAACGCCTTCTATAAAAACCTTACATACCCCCAGGGCATAACTTAAAACTCTTGCCCTGAGAGTTGTGGGGGAGTGTCCTCCTCAAAAATATATTTTCTATCTGGAAATCAAACAACGCTGAACAAAATGGCTATCTGAAAATTTTGATTGGATGTGTTTGGGGGAATAATGGGCATGAGGGGGGGCTAGTTGCCCTCCAATTATTTTCGACCATTAAAAATTGCACTAGAACTCTCGATTTCTAATTGAATGAGCCCCTTTGAAGTTTCTGCGACGACCCTTTCCATATGAATTGCCTCTGGGAAAAAATTAATAATATTAAATAAATAATAAAACATCTCGTATATATATATATATATATATATATATATATATATATATATATATATATATATATATATATATATATATATATATATATATATATATATATATATATATATATATATATATATATATATATATATATAATATATATATATATATATATATATATATATATATATATATATATATATATATATATATATATATATATATATGCTGATGGCATTGTCCTCGCTGAGAATAATTCACTGAAAGCCCAAGTGAAAAGAATTCTGATCTGATAGTCAGATTAAGAATTAACCCAACAGAGACCAGAGTGATGTCTTCCAACTCCCTGAATTCATCTTTTACATTCCTCTGGTTTAACAGTGTTGTGCAAATTGTATCCTTAGTGGATTCAGAGCAAGGATGTGACCAGAAACTTGAAAGGCATATTTGCCTGGTCTCTGCAAACATTGCTCAGCGGAATAAACCACTACGAAAACGTTGAAGCAAAAGTATATCACGAATTTTAGTTAACCAGACGATCTCCAAATGTTCTTTCCTATATGTGCTTGAAAAACAGACTGTCAAACCTCAAATAGCAGAAAGCTAGATGTCTTTCATCACGATTTGTCCAGTGGCATGAACGATTATCCAACAACGAGATCCGTGAACGTTTTAAACATCTCTATCCTGTCATAGAATTTGTATAGAAGGGATGGCTCTTGTGGCTGGACCATTGTCTACTACTTGATAACCATTGATTCATTTCAAGTCCGCCACTAAAGTACAGCTATTTGAAAATGGAAAAATCTGGGCCAAGGATTTACTTTATTATTTCAAAATTGTTGCAAAAGCCCGCCCCTTCTTGAAAATGGTCGGTGTTGAAATCATGCATACCCGGCGAAACGGAGCAAAGCTTACTTCTTCTCTTAAGTATGTAAGTAGGCGTGAGGTGAGCGAAAGAAATCTGGAAGTTAACGTTGAGAGAAAAAGATAGAAAGGGAATGGTGGTGGTGACCGCTACTAAATTTTTAAAACAAAAGTCAATTAGAATAGATAATGCTTGCAGAATAAGTTGATATTAATATTGTTAAATTATAATAAAAATGTATTATTAAAAATGAACAAAATATGATAAAGATAAATAGAGGAAAAACTAGATGCACATAGGGCACTTGCGTGTTAGCTTGGAGCTTACAAAACAGGGTGAAACTTTTACACGTTTGATTGGTTGGAGTGGATTAAGTAAAACCTTTTGTGACATCAATTGTGACAACCCATTAGGGATACAAACTCTCTAAGCGTTTGAGTCTAAGGGAAACGCCAACAAAGGCCCCATCAATAGTTATTAAAAGAACAGTGTTTAGCAGGAGCTGAATAGTCTGTTATTAACTTATCAATGGCATCACTTAATGCTTTATAAAATCTGCAGTCTCTGCTATTTTCGATAATCAGAATAAGAAAGGGTCAGATTAGCCTTATTCTAACTTGGTTTCAGCGCCACCACGATACTGTTCAGCTACATTATTTCTTGCCAAAAAACTCTTGCCGAATCGCTTCTACTTAGTTAATTGCCATCAAAACTAAAAACGCAGGTAGGTATCGAAGAAAAAGCATTAACACCATCTAGGTTTTCCGGTGTAGAGCCAAAATCAAGACAGTAGATTAATCAAAAATTAACCGAGCTAATGCCAATGAAATTAATTCTGTTGCCAAAAAAATCAAGAAAGCTAATCTTTTACAGTTGACGCAATTACGATTCAATTTTGGTTTCGCCTTGCTGCTGAACGCCTATTCTATTTACGCCTATTTTACCGTATTGACGCCTATTTACAACTTTGTTACGCCTATATTCGTCAAAATTCTCTCGCGAAACGGAGATCACTCCTACTTGTAAAAATAACTTTTAGACATGACAAAACAGAATTCAAATAGTCATAAGCCATTACAAGTCTTTAAAATAAATATAAGTCAGGTAACTGACAGTTATCTCCTATTATTCTGATCTTACCTTGTCAGCCCTTTTGTCAGGACTAGCAGTTATTTTCACGCCAAGCTTGGTGCTTATTCTGTCTAATGATAGCGCATTATTTTTTGACCTTTGAAAGTTAGGCAGAGCTAATAATGCAGATCCAAAACTCGCAGAGTTTTTCACATCCTAAAAATAAAAACATCAGTTATAATGTTGAATCTGTTAGATAAGCGGAAAATTAGAAATAAAACAATAAGTAAAAAAAAATGTATGCCTTATGAAGATGCTGATTTTGTTGGAATTGAATTTTGTTTTAATATTATCTTCTGTCACTTACAAAAGACCATTGACGTAGCAATTTTCTTTTAAATGAGCCTTAGACTCATTATGCCCTCACTATTAAACCCACTATTAAACCCACCTCACATATTAAACCTCACTATGATGTTTAAAAAAACAACGAAGAAGAAAGAATTGAAAATAAGAAAAAAAAATCAAAGACAAAAAATGGAAACAGAATGAAAACAAGACAAAAAAAAAGAAAAATGAGAGAAAAGAATAGAATAGAAAAACTGCTTCCCAATCAAAAGCTGATTTTCCTTTATGCTCAGTATGGGGGACTATAAATCCCCTATAAGAAGTTTCAGCTATGAAGATTCCGATTTTGTAGTTTATTTTGAACTGGCAAAATTGTCGTGGGATTTCAGACTGTATTTTGAAATTCCTGTAAGATTGTTTCCGCAGTAAACTTTTACCATTAAGATTAACCGAAATAATAGTTACTATTTTCGAAAAACGTTCAAATAACGATTCTTCCTCACTGGACAGATTTTTGTAAACACATTTTTTTTTAACAAGGTTGCCTCAACGGGGCGATCATAAACATATCCACCAAATACAGAAAAAATCTTCAATTTTTTTTTAGCTGGAACTTAGAAAAGGACGAACGGCAGTAAACCAGGCAGTAAAGTCACTCAAATATGAAAGCATACCCGAGAAAAGCAACTTTCCAAAAGATACCAAAGATACGGGTGTTTCATCTTTTATATGAAAATGAAGTTTTTATCAAAATTTGCACTTCATTTTAATTCTATCTATTGTTACTTACAAAAGGAATGTAGATATACAAATTAGCTTTCAAATGAGCCCTTTAACATATCTATATGAAATTTTAGTGCCCAAAAAGCAGCAACAAAAAAAAAGAAAGAAAAAAAAGGAACATGTCAGTGCATCCCCAGTGGAAACGCAATTTCCTTGTTGCTTAAGATGGTGGACTGTAATTCTTGCATATAGGATTTTATATAGAACTTATATAGTATATAGGGCATATAGTATATAGGATATTATATAGGACTGTAATTCTTCTATATAGGGTGGTGCTGTTTTCATTTTGAAACGACACCATTTTTTTCAAGCTTTTTTTAAATTTCCTCAAGTTCGATCTCACATCAATTTTTATCATTAAAACTAATTGATATAATAGTTATCCTTCGTGAATCAGCTTCAAACGGTGGTTATTCCTAACTTGATGGTTATGTACTTTTGTGTGTGTTTTTAAAATGGGCTTTAAATAATTGGAACTTTGAGCCAGGGTTCATTCTCTACTATCATGGTTAAAAAAAAGTACTAACACAACTTTCCTAGGATAATGAGAAAAACTATAATGCAACAAAATTGCGTAATTAGAATATGTGTCTGATCTGAATAAAAGCATTCAAAACAGTTCTTGATTTGATGAAAATGGAAAAAGTACATGTTTTTCCGTTGTAATTTTAACAGTTGATTTTACTGTTTATTAACAGTGTAATTAAACAAGTTTATTTTTTAATAATAAAGCAACAGTTTTTTTAATTTGTTTTATAATTATATTTAGTTTTTTTCTTTAGATAAAATGTAATTTTTAGTGAATTTCAATTTCTACAATAAAAAAAATCAAGTTCTTAGAAATTTAAAATTAGAATGTCTAAATTAAAAAAAAAGTTGTTGATATAGCAGTGTTCATAATAAGAACTAATTTTTTTATTATTAAGAAATACATTCTCGGTAACATTTAAGGCCTTTTTATTTGGCATTTTGAAAAAAATGTCATTTATTTCATTAAATAAACAATGAAAAAAAATCCCAAAGGGCTCGGCCCTATCTATCGAGCCTTATCGGCCCTATCTTTAAAGGGCAATTTGGTAATAACACTAAAATAAGATAAAATATTTGACAAAAAGGCCATTTTATGGCCTTTTAGCACAGTTATTGATAACGGGGTTCGTTATTTGCTAAGTTTCATCCAAAAAATTTCATGGTTGCAGCGATAGCTCCAACCTAATAAAGAAAGAAACACATACCATAGTAACTAAAACCTTAAAAACCTGTTTTAAACGAAAACGTTTTGTGAAAAGGTAATAAGAAAAGGCGGATTAAGAAAAGGTAACTATTATTTTGATTAGTCTTAATAGTAAAAGTTATGGTAATTCTGAAAAATAACCTGAAACCCCTAAAAAATTGCGTCAGATGAAAATATAAAGTTTACCATTGGAAATCACCATTGCCGAAAACCCGATACAGAAAATTTAGAGCCCCCCACCTTGATAATTTTTTTTTGCATGGGTACCAGTGATTCCAATCTCTTTTCTTTCTTGCTTCTTTTTTTCTTCACCACTAGTGAAGAACTGGAACATAATGGAGCTCTATATAAAGGCTCATTTGAAAGGATATTACAATGACTACGGGATGTTTTCAGTAAACCAAGTAAATCCGAAAGCTAAAATTAAGGTAAAACATTTTTCGTGATCAAGGTTGCAGTGATAATGCTGTAACTTGCTAAAGAATAAACCACGGCCCATGGTTATCGGAAATTTAAAAACGAAAATAAAAAAAAGTGAAAACGCCTTAATAATAAAAGTTTGTTGCGCAAAAAAATTTATGAGATATAAAAAAAAGCCTGAAACAACCAGAAAATGGCGTTGGATAAAAACAAAAAGCACACCATTGGAACCGCCATTGCTGAAACCCGATACGGAAAACTTACAGCCTTGATCAACAAGGGAAATCAGTCTTTGGCATGGGCTGAACTGATCTGAATCACTGATCTCTTTTTTTCTTGCTTCTTTTCTAGCCAGTGGCAAACTTGAACATCAAAATGAGCTATATAAAGGCTCATTGGAAAGGATATTACAATATCTACGTTGTTTAGTAATAAAGTATAAAATTTAGACAAACAACTGCATCTTCATATACAAGATGATGAACGGCGTCAAACATTGTAGAACCCTAAATGACGTCATAGTAAAACTTAATTCGTGATATATAAAGCCATTGTGACGACATGTACAATGACATCATATACCAAGAAGGAGCTATATAAAGGCTTATTTGAAAGGATATTACAATATTTACGTTTTTTTTAGTAATAAAGTATAAAATTTAGAACAAAATGCTATTGACAAATAGCTGCATCTTCATATACAAGATGATGAACGGCGTCATGCATTGTAGAACCCTGAATGACGTCATAGTAAAACTTAATTCGTGATATATAAAACCATTGTGACGCCCTTTGCAATTACATCATGTACCAATAAGGATGACGAGTCAACCTTGTTAAACCCGGTTAACCCAGTCAACCTACTCAAACCTTGTTAAGCTTTAAGGGGTGGTTTGGATAAAAGTGACCGGTGGTTTGGGTGGTTTCCAAACCACCCCATTAAGGAGTGGTTTAGAAAAAATGTAGTCCATTCTTTAATAGTTCCTGCTAAGAAAAAGCCTATGGATTTTTCCTGCGTGTGACATATACATTAGGACTATACACCACCAATCAATCAATTTATTTAAATTAAACAGAGAAAAAATTACGGAACCTTAGACTCCCACAAAGGCTCTTTGGCCTGTGAGAGTGGGATAATAAACATTACATTAAAAAATAGTTTATAATAGATAATAGTGCACTTACATTAATTATATTAAATTACAGCACTAATTAAGCATTAAATTAAGCATTAATTACATTAAATAATAGCAAAAAAACAATTTGAAAAGGATGGAGGGGAAAAGAGAAAGGAGGAGAGAACTAACTTTCTAACTCTTGGGGATCAGAAAATTGTTAATGATTAAATTTTTACAGACGAATACGTTCTCAAATTTCAGTAATACACACGTGGGTGAAAAATTTAAATATAAACGGTCTCAAGTTAAGGCGTGGGTGAAAAATCATCAAAAAATAAGCTTTCGAAAAAAGGAGGAAAAATCGAAAAAGGGCGAAAAATTTCAAAAAAAACTACATCATCAAATTAGGAAAATGAACAAACTTTCTTGCAGAGGTTTCAAGCCCTTATCTACAAATATGTAAAATTTCGTCTTTTTCCGGGAAGGATGATCTCTGATGCGTGTTTATTTGGTCAGTTAGCTCTTTTTTAAATTATCCATAAGAATAACATAGCAGAATTTTAATGGATAAGGAATTCTATATGTATTGAAGAAGTTAGAATGGAGTCCATGAAGATACATGAGAATGAAACAAGAGGAAAGAAAGATGTATGGGAATTGACCGTCCTACAAATTAATGCTGAGCTGACCTGTTACCTCAGATACTGATTTAGTTACTCTGTTATGCATTTTAGATACTTGGAAGGTAAAAGCATAGAATATTGATATCCACACTGTTGGACAGTAACACATATAAGGTTGAATGACAGAGTGAAAAAGGATCTTTATTATTGAACCCGGCAAATAATGAGGAAGCTTCCGAAGAGCTCCTAGCTTTCTGGAGAGCTTAAGTTTGACAAGAGCACATTGATATTTAAAAGAAAGGTTTTCGTCCAATAAAATACCCAGGGATCGAACATGTCTATCAGGGGGGACACGTTATATCACCATGAGCGGTAGAAACAGTTTGAACCAAAGGACAAGAAGTACCTGATCTAGAGGAAATAAGTAGACTAGATTTAGATAGTTTAGGGGAAGGTGATTAGCATCGAACCAAGCAAAGGTTCGTTCTAAGACAGAATACGTTTTCATGATAAGGGAAGATTCCTTAATTTCTGAACACCCAAGAGTACTATCATCTGAAAATGGAACACCAATATCAACACGGAATTGATCTTGAAGCTTAGAGCCAATACTGATAGACCTTTCAGACAAATAAGTTTCAAACCAATGATAACTGTTTCCCCGTATCCTATGTGTTCCATCTTGGAGAATAGGATAGTAAGCGATATGCTGTCAAACGCTTTTCTGATATCAAGGAAAATTGCAGCTGAAACTATCCTCATCAAGTGCCTTGAGAATGAACTTCAGCTAGGCCATGCAAGCATGTTCTGTTGAGAGTTTAGGGCGAAAAACAAATTGATTGTAATGGATTTTTTTTTATCAAGAAACGACAGAAGTCTAGAGTAAATTTATTTTTCAAAAACTTCACTAAAGGCTGATAGAAGAGAAATTGGTCGATAATTAGAAGGATCATCTCTAGAACCACCCTTATGGAGTTATATTTATAACTTGGTTATTCCACCAACGAAATCGTAGCAGCCTATTACCATTACTATTTTCTTTCCTAACACCAAATCGGTGTAAGGTAGGATACTATTTATCTCTCTTTACCAGATTGGGTATTAAATAGGGTAATAGAGTAAACTTTTTCGTATCATTCTCAGATCATTCTCCCATGTATGATGCATACAAATATTTGATGTTTGAACATATATTTGATGTATTTTTGATGGAGTCTTTTTTGTCTTTTGTATTCTTTGATCTATAAAGATTCCAGCAATTTCCTGGAATATCCAAGTAAACTTTACATTTCAATTGCAAATAAAATGCCAAGTACATTGCAATTGCAAATAAAATGCCCTGTACATCGCAAAATAAAATGTCTTTGAGGTAACTCAATTTCAGAACATACTTCCGGAATACTACTTTGGAACGTACTATACTTTTAAGCCTTGAACATACTTTTGAGCTTTGGAACATAGGATATATCAACTAAGTATATGTTTTCATAAAGATGGTGGAAAACAAGTGCACATACCTATCATTGGTAAGGATTTCTTAAAATCCGAAACAAAGCTAAAACATAGATGCCCTGGGGATTATTGGACCCGCAAAGACCCTGGGACAAAGGCCTTAAATTATGCAAGCTGCCCATTGATTACGCAAAAGGGAGTAAGTCAGATCCTGGGTGTCCGATTACCTTGAAACTTTTTAAACCATTCTTTTAGCCGAAAAAATACGCTTTGTATGGACTAAGGGGTGTTGGGGTATGGGGCTTAGAATGTGCTGATTTTCGTAACAAATCTAATTTTCTTTTCGGAAACAAGGGTTAATTTTGTAGGTCTTTTTGACACTGACTATTGTGTGAATTCCAGGAACTGCTCATAGAATATCGTATAGAATATCTTTAGAATAGAATAGCTCATAGAATATATTGTATGAGCTAGATTTTTTAACTGCATTGCATCATTAAACTGCAATGATAGATGAATTGATTTGAGCGAATGCCGCCTATAGTGAAAAGGCCGACCCCTAGAACGCTATATTTTTAAGTCATCTTTCATAGCGAACAAATTGATAAGGCTGAGAAAACGGAAGTTTCGGAATTGAAATATTAATTTATCTTAAAAGGGCTCAAAAATCAAACTCAAGACATATTGAGTTGGAAAATATTCTAGTTTAGCTTTACTCACAATGATTAACGCAAAGTTTTATGCCCCAGTTTCTTATCATTCGAATTTTTATACTTTAAACCCTAAATGCTTATTACATACTGATAGTTGCTTGCTTAACGTTTTTTTTTACAAATTGATTGTCAAAAAACTAATTACTTACATTGGAATACACTGGAAGTTGAAATATGTCACTGATCACTTGAAGTATGTCAGTATTTTTCGAGCCTCCACCAGTCACAAAAAGACGACTCCAAGAGAATTCTGAATAAAATGGATAGAATTATATATTATAGTATTATTATAGTCTTATATTTTATTATAGTCTTAATATAAGATATAGTAAACATATTTTAATTTAAAGCACATTTTAAGTAATATAAGACGTGATCTTACAAACACATATTAAAACTTTCAATGAAAACTGGGAAAATCTTCTAGAATTTTGAATAAAGAAAATAATAATAATTAAAATACATTTCTACTACCAATATTACTACCAACAACTCATTGAAGCCCTATCCTGTCTGAGACCAAACAGCTACGGATGCTCTTCTTCAAACCCAGTTTGTTTTAAGCTTCATTCTTTTCTCCCTCCCATGGAGCTGAATTTCCTTCAAAACCTATTTTCTGACCACATTTCTAACCTATTTTCTTGCTGCATTTGTGGGCAACTTGCTTTTTGTTTGACGTCACACGGATCACCAAAAAGAATGTTTTTTGGCAATCCGTAAAACGTAACCCAGTAACCTTAAAACTTTCTTTTATTAAAACTTTCATGCAGCTTTTTTTTTTTGTTATAAGGTCAGTCTAACAATATGAGGTCAGTCAGGCCAGCCTGACACTATCCTTAGACGATTCCTCTGGAAAATATCTAGTAACTCTTCCTCAATGGTCCCAGGCACCCGTGTTTGAGAGCCATAAAAGAACATTATCGTCGCAGCGGCTTCGATATCTTAATGTTAGTTCAAAGACTTATCTTCCGAGCTTTTTTTCGACTACAAATATACCCTGAGCGGCGTTGGCAATTCTATTTTTTTTACTTTTCATTGCATCATCCATCCCGTACCAATAATGATTCCCAGGTCGACCATCAAAAAATGCCATTAAATTACTCAAATACAAATATTTGAAAACAACATACGTTGTGTTGAGTTATGTTACGTTTTCAGATTTCTGTTTTTGAGCAATTCAGCAGGCGCTAAACTGAAAGTAGGATGTCCTTGAATAGGGCAGGAAAAAGGTAACTGGCAAAGATTTAACGGAGCTAAGAACTATGGGATGAAGTAAAACTCGAAACTTTGAATAGAGGGGGTGTAGAAGGAACATGTGCAAGCGCGCTTGCCTTAGGTGTCTTGGTGTCGAGCTAATGGTAGCAGATAACAGTTAGACGACCAGGAGAGGTGTATTGGTCGGTAAAAAATTGGTAAAAAAGTCAATAGCAGAAACTAAATGATAAAACCCTAACATAAAAGTAATAACAACAAAACTGATATAATAAAGAGTCAACCTTTTTACATTGTAAGCAAAAAGGTGAATAATTCAAAATGAAACAACGGAGCTTACAGTTAAACTTTGACCTCAAATTGAGTCCTATCAATCGCCCCCCTCTTAGGTTTGCTTTACTTGACCTCGTTTACGTTTTTTTTGCATTTAAGAAAACACGCACATGCTCTCTTTACATAAATTCGTCATTATTGGGGCACACTCCAACCCCCCCCCCCCCCATCTTTATTTATCGAAAGCTCCTTGTGAATGTATTTGTTAAAATATCGAATTTCAATATAAGTTCAGATTAGTTCAACTTCCAAACCAATAATTTGACATCTATCTAACATGACATATATCTGTATATATGTCATATACACAGTTTGACATATATTTGTATATTTCTACAGCATAAAAGTAATTGTTGTTAAGATTATTATTATTATTATTATTCATTTATTGCCCGTCAAAAAAAGATACAATAGACGGAGTAATCACTAAAGATAGAAAAGAAAAAAAAGCACACAAACACGCATCGAAAATTCAAATAGGCCTACATGACAAAAAAAAAAAAAAAAACTTCAATACATGTATTATATTAATAGAAACAAACTATTGCGAACAAACTGAAGACCAAGGATGATGAAAATCTATTTAAAATGGGATAGAGATTTATTAATACTAATATTTGGGTCTGCAAGCTTATACAAATGGATAATTTTACGGTTTTTTGTCCAAAGAGGCAAATGTAAAAGATATTAAGCAAATCTGAAGAAGATTGATCGTAGGTGCTTTTTATCTGTAACTGTAGATACTTCCAGAAATGAGCAGTGTAAAATAGATGTGTTAGGGCTGTGGCGTTGTAAATGGATACTAGAAGATAACGGTTAAAGCGTAGTTTGTTTTTTACGATTCCAGCGTAAGAAATACTAATTTTACGCTCAACGTTAGATATCAGCAAACGACGAGCGTGGCCGATAGATGCACCAATTGGAAGGTCCATGTACGTAGTATGGTCTGCAGGTTTGATAAGAGAATCGTCCATATTTAGGAGAGAAGTAAAGGGATCTCGTCAATTGAAAAGGACAACTTAAGTTTTCTCATGAAAAAAAGACTTTCGAATATTCATCTTTGAGGATTTTGAAATTCTTCTCAATACACTGGATCGTTCAGCTGAGATTCAAGATGTCATCATCATAACAAATAAGAGACACATCGATTCCCCAAGAATACAAGAAGAAAGACAGTTTGCCTGAGCATCCAGGACACTATTACTGAACAGGACTGGGGAAGTGAAAGCCCCCTGTCTAGTCCCTTTCTTAACGAGGATGGGGTACTGAGGAATCACAGGCATATTCGAGGAAGTTTTAATTCTTCTTCATTTGATAGAAAACTATTGGTGAATCTATGAGGTGGTCTAGAGGGAGCTAATTGACTTTACAAGACGCATCAGCCCAAAGCAATAAATTATAGATGCCAATGGGCAGTTAGTACTGTCCCCTGCAATTCCACTGGGCTTTACGAGTAGGCAAAACTCATACACCATGAACAATCTTAGTCACCCACTTGCCTGCAAGACTTGTGGACAAGATCGGTCATAAGTCTTTGAATCATTTTTTGGTCTCCAATTGGCTTCAGATGGCTCACAAAACTGACAGAATATTTGAATTAAACTTACTTTATGCCTATTTTTCTTAGTTCTGCCCTAACATGGATGATAGGCTATCATCAAGAAGTGAAAATAACCATTTTTAAACAACTCCGAAAAAGATACCCTAGATTTTCCTCTCACAGAGACTATCTGTCTTAGCTTTACTCTAATTAGCCCTGGTCCTCAAGTCTTTCACCAAGTCATCACTTCCACTTAGTTGACAATTCAAACAGGACACAAGTCTTTCAGGGGATAGTTATTACACACTCTCTTGATAACTAGGTGACGATCCGATTAAACGGAGATTCCATTCTGCAGCTTTTAAACTTATCATTCTGAAAACTAAGGAGTTACAAGTTATGTTTTGTTATAGGTGATGGAATGATCGTTTTCTTTGTAGGTGTGGTCTTGTTAACAATATCCACCATATATGTATATATGTATAGCTCGATCCATATTGAATCACAAGAAAATAAAAAGCAAAGCTGGTTTAAACCAGTTGATTTGCATAATGTCACAGCACTTATTTGTCATAGAAATCATTTGTCATTTGTCATAAAAGCTATTTGTCTATGTGTTTCAAAACCCGTTACACAGTAAAGCATTGCACAACCTGAAAACATAACCAAAAACCAAACATAACAAACATATAACATATAACATAAACCAAACATATAACAAGCCTAGATATACATTAGCTATAACACTCAACTATACAAGACGCACTAGTATAGGGTGCCACGGATGGCTCCCTATCTTTCTACTAGGTTTATTATGGGAATTATTTCTATTCAATATATTTTTTCAAATGAACTGTAAACTTGTCCACTATGTAGGGTTATTTATTTGATTTTTGGTACACTAAATATGTTTGGCTATTAGCATTATGGGTATTGGTTATGGCTTTTCTTTTTAAATTTAGATGACTTGAGTCATTGAATACGAGGGACACTTAGCTACTTCTAAGGACTCATAGAATTGGTTTGAAAATTAGTGTTAAGAAGATTAAGTCACTAAGGCTAGGAATAAGTGAAGATGAAAAGGTGATGTTGGGTAATGAAAAGATTGATCATGTGGGCAGCTTCACTTACCTTGGTAGCATTATTAGTGAAGATGGTAGTAGCAGTGAATATGATGAATGTAGAATAGCCAAAGCTCAGGATAGTTTTTCACAGTTAAAAAAAGTTTGGATGAATAGGAGGATAAGTCTGCAAACAAAGATTAGAATATTAGAAGCCACAGTGATGACAATGGTCAAATATGGCTCTGAAGCATGGACGCTCCGAAAAGCCGATGAAGATTTGCTAGATGTTTTCCAGAGAAATTGCTTTAGGCTTGTTCTGGGTACCCGGCTGACTGACCGTATTTCAAACAATAGGCTATATGAAAAATGTGTTTCAATACCGCTCTCTAGGGCTATAATGAAAGAAAGGTTGAAGTGCTTAGGGCATGTTGTACGGATGAAGGATGACAGATTGCCGAAGATTGTTCTTTTCGGCCAACCATCTAGGGCGAAACGGAAAGCAGGTCGCCCCCGTCTGGGGTGGGAGGACGTCATAAAGAAAGATTTAAAGGAAATGGGAACTTCGTGGGCGGATGTAAAAAGGAGGCTTTGAATAGATTGGGGTGGAGGAGGAGCGTGCGTAACTGTGTTGGCCTCAGGCGGATTGGTGCTGCGGTGAATTGTTAGTAGTAGTAGTAGTAGTTTTTTAGCTTTAAATTTAAGTGTGCATAAATATTTTACATATTTATCATGGAGAAGTGAAAACCTGGAAGTAAAGAAATTTTTGTTAGTTTGAATTTTCTAATTTTTGAGTCACAAAACTCCCTTTTTTGTAATTTATGTTTCTCACAAATTATTAGTCAAACGTCATGTTTATGTTTCATGGGTTGCGTTGTTCTGTATCTTCCCTTTTGTACAGGTTGTTTTAGCTTTAAATTCAAGTGTGCATAAATATTTTACATATTTACCGTGAAAAAGTGAAAAGCTTGAAGATGAAAAAATTTTTCGTTTGAATTTTCTATTTTGTTTAGTTATAAGACTCCCTTTTTTTGTAATTTATGTTTCTCACAAATTATTATTCGAATGTTAATTTAATCTTTTACGAATTGTGTTGTTCTGTGTCTTCCGTTTTGTGCAAGTTTCCTTAGCTTTAAATTCAAGTGTTCATAAATATTTTACCTATTTTTCATGAAAAAGTAAAAATCTGGAAGTGATGATTTTTTTCTTTGAATTTTCTATTTCGTTCAGTTACAAAACTCGCTTTTAATTTTTGCAAATTCTTTTATTACATAATTTATGTAGTATATGTATCTTTCGTTCAGTACAAGTTTTTTTTAGCTTTAAATTCAAGCGTACAAAAATATTTTACTTATTTATCGTGAAAAAGTGAAAAGCTACTTTTTTATTTACTTCATCGAAAAAGTGGATTCCTTGAGCTTCTTATCACAGCTTCTGTGAAATAAACTTAACAACAAAGTCACAGATAATGGGTTATTATTAATCATCTTATAAATTAATGGGTTATAAATAACTACTTAAGACTTACTGTAGTTAATCATGGTCGATTATATAATTAATTTAATTTCAGAAACTTTTTTGTATATTTTATATCATCCTTAGAAGAACAGGTTTATTCTATTAAGCGATTTTAAGGGTTAAATAACGTCTGGAAAATTAAGCATGGTCGCCATCTATGTCCTGTCTATAATCTTTATAATCAATTTTTAGAAAACTTAACAATCTTCGTCAATCTTCAAGTGTTTTAATAACCTTGGATCCTAATCTCTAGTTATTGAATAATTTGGTTGGACAATCTGGGGGTGGGGGTTATCTGCCTAATACCGCAACCTTACCCCTGGATTTCATGCGTTATATTACATCGGGAGGCACGTTTTCTTCATATTTTTGCCGCATCTTCAATCTTACCAAACCAAATGCTAGATTACAATAACTTGGGTAAATTTAAAATGAAAAATCGTTCCAACGTGCATTTGATGAATAGACATACATTTACTAAACTATATATTTTAGTATATCTTATAAGCTTTATCAGTAAGTGTTAGAATTTTGTTTATTATAATGTTTGTTATAGTGTTTTTTGGAACTTTTATACTTTTATAATTTAGCCTATAAATATATTATTAAACTATAGTAGTAACTACAGGTAATAAACTATATATAGGTAAAGCAGAATTGATTATGAGTTATTATGAGCAATGCTATAAATAATTTCTGTTCAGTTTAATTTTTATATAAAATGCTAATGTATAGGCTAAGCTTGAAGCATAGTATACAATTGCATATAATTACATCAATATATGTCAAACGATAAAAAAAAATGAAAAATAAGTCTATTTCTTATTTTAACCAAAAATTTACACCTTTCAAAGTTTATTAACAAGCCTTATAAGATTAATGTGAAATTTGAAGGCCCAGGTAAAGAGCGATTGGATCCAATCTGGCCCCGCATTTGAAAGGGAAAAAAATTGAAATTTATAGCAAATTGTTTTGGGACAATGAGGGATAAATTATGAATTATTCAGATAATTTAAGATATATTTATTTTGAGTCTGCATTGCTGGATGATATTTACTAATTTACTTATTATTACATAATATAAGCTTTATAATATAGGAAACTGATACCCGCAAAATTTCATGTCAAATTTATCGAATTTAATCGGGACAGGCCTATATTAGAGAGATTTTGCACTCTACTTTATTTACATAAACAATTATGCAGGAATGTTTTATTTTAAAATTTAATATAAAGAGAGGGCCCCGAAAAAGGACAATCCAATCGGGCCCCACGCCTATTCAATTGTTTCAGCTATCCGCTGCAATTGGTCAGCAAATTCATCTTTAGCTGGTTGTTTCTACGCTTGATTTGACCTTTTTAATTTTTATTTTTTACTTTTTAACTTATTGACATATGATTCCTTGAAGAACACATTTAGCCACAGTAATTCAAACTGTGATATGTTGCACTATGTAAAAATTACAGGACAGCGAAAGAACTTGAAAATTTTTTCCCTTTCGGGAAAACACCCGAAACCGGTTTCTGGTTTTAACTCACATTAAGAGTCAATTGTTTTTATAAAAATATTTTTGTACGCATCTAAGAAATTGTAAAAGTGAATCAGCCAAAACCTAAATATCAAGAGCAAAAACGCATATAGTAAAAACGAGTTGCTTAGAATGTGGCTAAAAAAAATTGGCAGCCAATTAAACAATATTTTGGCAATAGATTGTCACTTTTTTTAAATTACTAAAGAAACACTTCAAATCAAAATATAAGTTGGGCGAGTTAGGATAAAAGTCAATATGCTTCAAAAAATAAATCATGAAGGGAAGCGAAAAAGTCAAAAAACGTTTCAGATTTTTTTTTTTTTTACTGCTATTAATAATTTTTTTTTTTGTAAAGAAAGATTTTAGCAGGCAACCGGGATAATTCAAATCCAATTTTTAAGTAAAATTGGTGTATCCAACTATTGCTATGTGTGGAAAAGGGGGGCATAATGCATTTTCATAAAAGGGGAAGTTCCAAAAATCTTAGTGTTCAGGAACACAACAGAAAATGGATGGACCCCTAATAGATTTTATTTAGTCGGATAAAGTTAAAAATGTCTTTTTAAAAAAATGGTACATAACTCCTTTTCATTTAATACAGTCGATTTATTCGTTTTTTTTTGTTTTGTTTTTGTTCAGAAATGTGTTTGGAAAAAATGTATTTGAAAAAGCTCAGGTGGCTGATTAATGGAGATTGGTAAGCTCCAAAAACTACTATTGTTAATCTCTAATAATCCTTCAGCGTCTCAATAATCTCAATATCTAATATCCAGTAATCGAATTCCTTAACCTTTAAGTACGCAAAGCACCATACACTTTAATTATCACTTTCCGTATCACCTTTCATATTTCGTATTACCTTTCGCGTCGTCTTTCGTATTTCATATTACTTTTCGTCCCGTGCAGCTTTCAAGAACAAAAGTAAACATTCTCTTTCTAATGAAAATAACGAACCAGCTTCGGAAAAGTCAAACTCAAGTCCTATTTCTAAAAACTATGCAAATTTTCTTCCACTAATTGCTTTACATGTAACTTTTAAATGAATACATGTTGCATATTTAGGATTAGTGTAAATAATAGTTTCATTTTTATACATATTATAACTGAAATTTCGGTTTTTAGAGTTTCAGTTTCTGTTGATAAGGGTTGGTATTTACTTATTTACTTATATTTTGTATTTACTTATATTTTGTTATTTACTTATAGTTACTTATAGTATATTTTACTTACTTATAGTTACTTATATATTTTAACTTATAGTATATTTTATTTACTTATAGTATATTTTGGTATTTACTTATAGTTTGTTAGAACAAACTTTTTATCCAATGTACACTTTAAATGAGAGAAGCTATTATCTACTCCTTCATCCCCCTGTTTTTACATTCAATGTTAACAGTCACATAACAATGCTAAGAGGATGAAAAACCATCCCTGAAAGTACTCTTCGCCAAAAATTATTAGGAGCGAGAGACACCGATTTGGACCAAGGGACGGTTTCCCCCAAAAACAAGTAGACATTAAAAATAGTAAATAAATGGAAATATAATTGGTGGTGAAAACAAGACACCTGGTATCACTTGCTTCCCCTGGAATGTTCCTGGTGTTGCTCATGGTGCTCTTCCCACATCTTCTTGTTTGGTTCTCGTTGGTATATAAATATAAAGTTCTCTATTACAAAGAAGGGCATTTCTCTGCAATAAGAGAAGATCTATCATCTCACAGCACCCACATTACAGGCTTAGTCCACTCACGGAAAGGTGGGAAATTTGGAGTATAAAACACACTTTTTGAGTCAACAGGCACACTCCCTCCCATTTCTACCTGCAAAAAGCTCCGGGCGTTCTCCTAAACATCTAGTGCATAATTATGCATCAGTATGCACAATTTTAACAACCCTCGCATGAAGAAACTTAGTTTAATGAACCTTTAAAATAAATGTCTATATTATAAACTATGTGCATCTTTGGGGACGAACGCACCACCATGCCGCATTTCGGCCCCTGAATCAATTGGCTAGTTAAGAATTTTCTATCCATGACAAAAATCCAGAGAATGACAGAAAACACCCCTTTCCGGTGGTGCATTATTTTTTTACTACTTCGAAAGGGGACCAAAACTTTCAGTGCAAGTTGAAACGACAAATTCTAAGACAATTCTTTTCTCAAAATTCTAAGACCATTGGTATGATATGATCAGCCCTGTTATGATCAAACAAATAAACATACAAATTTTGCATTTTTATAGATAGACTTGAAACCACTGCAATGGGGTTTTCTGATATGCTGAATATGATAGTGTGATTTAAACTTGCCGTGTGGAAAGGTGGTCCCTCCCAAAGGACGAAAATAAGGCAAATTTTTCCAGGATTTTGACTTTCGGTGGTCACTTTGAAACTTGATGAATTTCACATATTCAGAATGATTATAAAAAAACTGATTCTCATGACGATTTCATTGTTATCAGAACTGTATTTTCTAGTTTCTGTCACTGTTGGCACAAGTCACTCCTTACTCAAATTGCGTTACCGCAAATTGTATGATATTCATGCATTTTTAAACTACATACAGACTCGCGACATATTAGTTTTATTATTGAACTTGTTTTTAGAACAAATAAATTTTAATCGTTTTTTCTTCTATCATTCTTTTCATATTTTATTTGTTAGCTTTACTAGTTTGTATTATATATATATATATATATATTTAATTCTCAAGACTATAGGCGTATTATTTAAAACATGGATATTACGCTAGAGATAATTGCTTTGTGACCATCCTAATAACTAATGATAAACAGATTTTAGTATAATTTTGATTATGCAGAAAAACCGCAGAAAAAAACACAATTTAACCTAGAAACTACCTGTTAAAGAAGGTCCTTGAATATCAGCTAGCCTTTTAACCCTTCTAAGGATTTCACTCCATAAAGAATTTAAGAAAGAGAATGGAAGGTGTATACTTCAACTAACTCAGTTGAAGTTGTAGTTGTTAACAGTCAGCAATGAGTTACTAATAAAGAAGATCTTCATTAATAAGAAACCTAAAATTCTTTTTCCGAGTTTCAAATTTTCAATAACAAACATCGCGAATATAGATCGTACGCATTTCAATTTTTTCAAACATACTCATGATCCCTACAAATCTATTAATACGTATCTTTTAATTCCTTAATCCCCAAGCAATAAATAAATTAAAAACGAAATTTAATTGGTTAGTTATATTGTTTGGCTCTTTATTTTTCTTAATTTGTATCTATTTTATATCAGTTTTCATATCATTTATTATATGGATTTCCTACTAAAGCAAAAAGTCATTCCACTTCTCAGAGATCTTAAGCTGTAAAACATGGGCACTGCCAACATAAACAGGTATTTAATAATCAGCCCCCCCGCCCTATTAGATGACAAAACTCTACGGAAGGTTGACTTAAGTTAAAGAGAATGCACAAAACGGTGTAATACATGTCAAAATCTGGCATTTACTTGTGGCAGCTTTTTTTGAATCTATTCTTTCCAATTGCTTACCAATTTAAAATCCCCTCCCTCTCTCCCTACCCTTTGGTAAGCTTGCATTAGTCATCCATGGTGGAAAAAAGGAATAAATGAACAAATGAACATTGAATTTTTTAGCTAAAAGCGCAATTTAAAACGTTAACCTTTGTTAAAATTAAAAAAATTGTGGATTTTAATTTTTTTGTAACATTCAACTTCATCAAATAACCTTTCAAAAATCCTGCTTTATATAGATGATACTTTTTTGCCAGAAACTGTCCTTCAATTAATGCACGCGCTTCGTGCCCAGCAGTTGGAAATGAACTGATTGCTTTGCCATCTGGATCAAAACGAAACCTGCCAAGAACTTTGGGCGTTATTTCCTGAGTATCATAGTAGAGGCCTGTAATGGAATAAGGACTAAAAATTTGGATTTATTTCATATTTCTTAGTATATCGTCAAAAATATGAAGTGTAAACAATACAGTTTAAACGGCCTTATCGTTATTGTTCTTATAACGGTTTCTAATTGCTTGAAGTTAAATAGTAGCTCACCTGTTAATAAAGCACCATAGTACTGATACTAATACGTACTGCTGCTTCTGCTGCTACTACAACTACTACTACTGCTCTACTACTACTACTACTGCTGCTCTTACTTCTGCTAATACTACTACTGCTGCTACTGCTAATACTACTCAAAGTTCTTTGAGTTTTTTAAATTGAGCTATCCTAGTCCCTTTAGTTTCTTAATTTTCATTACTGCAGAGCTTGACATCGTGCCAACAAACCGACAAACCGACAGTTATCATTCATTTATAATTATATAATTATAATTAATAAATATATGTATATTATAAATATAATACATAAATATAAATAGTTATATATTCATATAACAATTTCAAACAATTTTATTTCATTATCACTGTCCTCGGTACTTTAAACAATGTGAAACATTAAATGATCTGCTAAATTTCAAACTCATCAGTGAGAAATCACGCAATCTATAGAATTGATTAGAGTGGTATAAGCCGGATCTATAAAGGATTTACTGATCGTGATCATGATCGTGTGCTGAGAAGCAGCAGGGAACCTCTAGTACTTTAATCACTATCGTCGTTGTGATTCCAGTTATAAATTTAGACATGAAAAGCACAACCACTGGGAAAATGGAGCTTTCCCGAGGTTCTGTGCATCCTGATTCAGCACGCAAAGGCAAACTACTGCACACACCACTAAAAAAAATTGCACTCAAAAAACTTTGAGTAGTATTAGCAGTAGCAACAGTAGTAGTATTAGCATAAGTAATAGAAGCAGTAGTGGTAGTAGCAGAGCAGTAGTAGTAGTTGTAGTAGCAGCAGAAGCAGCAGTAGGTATTAGTATCAGTACTATGGTACTTTATTAACAGGTGAGCTTCTATTTAACTTCAAGCAATTAGAAGCACAAAGTCCCAAGAAATGCACAAGCTATAAGCTGCTCTGCTACAGCCACTACTGCCGCTATTACTTCTGCTAATACTACTACTGCTGCTACTGCTAATACTACTCAAAGTTAACCAAAGGACTGAGAAGCTTGAGGTTGGCACAAACTAATGCTTTTCTTCTGACACACCTGCTGAAAATTTCCTTATTTGTTTTGTAATTTTTTGGAAGAAATGCAGTTCAAACGTTTGTGGTGCAATTTTTTGTGGCCAGGCAAAAATTTTAAATAAAATACTTTCCAAAAGCGAAGTTTTTCAAAGAACTGCTAAGAGCCATATTAAGACCCAATCGATCAGAAATAAATTAAAACTTACAACAAACAGAAATTATTCTGAACAAAATTGAAACCATGGATAAACAAAAATAAATTAATGCGACCAAAGAATTTGAGCAGAAATGACATTATTGCAATTGGATATGTTAGGGGGGGAGGAGCCTTATTAGATAGATAAGTGTATTAAAGCCAAAAAATACGGCCATGAACAGAAAAAGAGCACAAATATACTAAACTTACATCCGATCATCATAAAAAGCACAAATATAATGAACTTGTATCAGCCAACATCAACAAACACTTAAATGAAACAGACACTTAAAAGCAAGTTGATTTAATAACATACACTTAGAAACCAACACTTAATTTGGTTTTTCTTTAATTTAATTTGAACTCAACACTTTAGTAGCAAAAGAGAAATGCAATGCAATTTCTTAAACTTGATACAAATTGAAAATAAGTTAAGCTTTACTCGTTTTATTTAACGAAATTTCCAGATACCTTGCTATTTTACAAATAAACTGAGGCGACGTACTATTTAAGACTCCTGGAAGTATCAGCTCATTTTTTCCAAATATCCCTTCCCTTATCGTAGAGCCCCTGGCACCGGCTCAAGCAATGCATCAAATAAATCTCTTTAACTCTGCAAAGCGGGCAAGTATATATGACTTCATTGGGACATCTTTCTTTAGCATATCTTTCAAGTGTTGCGGAATTGGTAGGCAGTTATCCCTGAGTTGCATCCACAATGTCAAATATCTAGCTGGTAATTTCAGCTTAAGGTAGAACTCCTGCCCATAAACCATCTTAACATCCTTATAAAACTTAAATGTTTCTGATTTTTTATCTCCTCACTTCATTTTTGGATTATTTGATTCTCTAGTACTATCTTAATCTCATTTCCTCGATTTTTATGTATATCCATTGGTCTTGTACCTGCATTCCGAACAAAGGAAAATTCTGTTTTGTTTAGTGGCCAAATATTATTATCTACTGTAATTCTGTTCATTTTAAGCCTGACATGTTTATTTGTTTTAATTTTAGTTCGTTTCAGGATTCATCTCTCCATCCATGGTAGTTAGTATCTGTTATTTATAGTGTCGCAGATTCGTGGCAACCAAACTTGAATGCAAACAAATTAAAAAAAACAAAAAACTTAGATTCCTACATTTCTTATCAGAGATTAGGTGAATAGACGATATTAGCATCTAAAACACACTTGTTAATGGGATTTCCTACAGTAATTTCAATAATAAAAGTATCTAGTATATATAGTATCTGTAATATAGTATCTGTTAGTATTTGTTATTTATCTGTTATCTATAAAATTATTCGTTTTAATTACTCTTAGGTTTCAATAATTTATTCTATAATTTGAAGAAGTTATTTGTACAAATTTGTTTCAATAATTGTTCACAATAATTTGTTCATAACAACTTCTATTTCCATAATAATTCAAATATTAATAATTTAAATTTTCTATTGATAATAATTATCATGTAATTTAATTAAAATTTGTATTATTAAATTTTTAATTTTGATTTTATCATTAACTTAATAATTTAAATTTTTATAACACTTCACTTCCGCTTGTCTTAGGTTCGGAACTAGTTATTTTCTTTTCTTTGCAAAATTTCTGTTCTGTTAATCTTTTTAATTAATTTTTTGCTTCGTTTGTTTTAAATTTATAACTTTATTATTGGATGAATGATTTAGATTTATTTTACATTTTTCAAAGAAGGTCATAAAGAAATGAGGAAAAAAGAAAAAAATATAATAGAATGCACCATGATTCTCGCAAACAGCAAAGAACAAGAAAAAGAAGATGCCAAGATGATCAAGTAAAACAAATCAAAGGAAACACTTCAAGGAATAATACTATAAAATAATGGTTCAAGTCAAACAACTGTCTGAACTTATTCTGCTTTTCAATAAAGGTGGTAAGAGGATCGATTTTTTTATTTTGTCGGTTTGTTGGTATATCTGTAAACTTTTTTTTTATTTTCTCAAGTTAGGAACTGATATTTTGGATTTTAATTAAAATTTTGGGCAAGTCTTGAACAATCATTCAATATGACAGGTCATCAGTAGTTTTGTGTAATAATTTTGAACAGGTATTTGTTCAAAATTATGAGGTTGTTTTTTGTTCAACCTCATTTTTTGTTCAAAAATGAGGTTGGGGATTCACGTTTATATGGATTACAACCTGTGTAATTTTTGTCTTCTGTATACTTGAATCTTTCCTGACCCCCATCTAGTAAATACCCATGAATTTAATACTACTCCTATAAACATTTCAATGCACAACCAAGCTTGCTGGGGCTACATAGAAAGGCAAGGTCCTACTCCTCCTCAATCTATTCTAAGCCTCACTCTTTACCCTTCCCATGAAGCTCAAACTTCCACTCAATGTATCCATATGACCTTTTTTTTTACCGCATTCGGGAATGACCTGCTTTTCTGTTGCCCTCAGACAGATAACCTAAAAGTATTTTGGTTATCTATAAAAAGTCAACCTTTCCAAAAGCCCATTTTTTGGGGCCACGTTTAACCACTGTGATTTCTGTGGCTTTTAAAATTCTCCTGCACCATGGCTATACTTCTTTTTACGTCTTTAGTATATTCACCAGCTTTTCAGTTGCCCTCATATAGATAACTAAATTTTTATTTCGTTATATCACTTTAAAGTTGGATCAGCCACACTTTCTTATAACCTATTGTTTGACAACCTATTGTCAGTGAAACGAGGACCTAAAACTCCCCTTAGGCAATTCCTCTTTTAAACATCAGCAAAATCTTCCTCAGCCTTTCAAAGTATCCATTTTTTAAAATATATTCAACCACTGAGATTGCTTTGGTTTCTAAAATCCGCCTGCACCGTGGCTGTACTTCTTTTTACGTCTTTTGTATATTCACCTGCTTTTCAGTTGGCCTCATATAGATAACTAAATTTTTGTTTCGTTATATCACTAGAAAGTTGGATCAGCTACACTTTCTTATAACCTATTGTTTGACAACCTATTGTCATTCAAACGAGGACCTAAAAATCCCCTTAGGCAATTCCTCTTTTAAACATCAGTAAAATCTTCCTCAGCTTTTCAAAGCGCCATCTTTTTAAAACATATTCAACCACTGAGATTGCTGTGGCTTCTAAAATTCTCTTGCACCGTCGCTATACTTCTTTTTAAGTCTTTAGTATATTTACCTGCTTTTCAGTTGGCCTCATATAGATAAATAAATTTTTATTTCATTATGTCACTAGAAAGTTGGATCAGCCACACTTTCTTATAACCTATTGTTTGACAACCTATTGTCAGTCAAACGAGGACATAAACTCTTCTTAGGCAATTCCTCTTTTAAACGTCAGCAAAATCTTCCTCAGCTTTTCAAAGTGCCCATCTTTTTAAAACATATTCAACCAATAAGATTGCTGTGGCTTCTAAAATTCTCCTGCACCGTGGCTATACTGCTTTTTACGTCTTTACTATATTCACCTGCTTTTCAGTTGACCTCATATAGATAAATCAATTTTCATTTCGTTATATCACTAGAAAGATGGATCAGCCACACTTTCTTATAACCTATTGTTTGACAACCTATTGTCTGTCAAACGAGGACCTAAAACTCCCCTTAGGCAATTCCTCTTTTAAACGTCAGCAAAATCTTCCTCAGCCTTTAAAAGTGCCCATCTTTATAAAATATACTCAACCACTGAGATTGCTGTGGCTTCTAAAATTCTCCTGCATATACTTCTCCGGCTATACTTTTTTTTACGTCTTTATTATATTTACCTGCTTTTCAGTTGGCTTCATATAGATATCTAAATTTTTATTTCGTTATATCACTAGAAAGTTGGATCAGCCACATTTTCTTACAACCTATTGGCAGTCAAACGAGGACCTAAAACGCCCCTTAGGCAATTCCTCTTTTAAATGTCAGCAAAATCTTCCTCAGCCTTTCAAAGTGCCCACTTTTTAAAATATATTGAACCACTGAGATTGCTGTGGCTTCTAAAATTCTCCTGCACCGTGGCTATACTTCTTTTTACGTCTTTAGTATATTCACCTGCTTTTCAGTTGGCCTCATATACATAATTAAATTTTTATTTCGTTATATCACTAGAAAGTTGAATCAGCCACATTTTCTTATAACCTATTGTCAGTCAAACAAGGACCTAAAACTCCCCTTAGGCGATTCCTCTTTTAAATGTCAGCAAAATCTTCCTCAGCCTTTCAAAGTGCCCACTTTTTAAAATATATTGAACCACTGAGATTGCTGTGGCTTCTAAAATTCTCCTGCACCGTGGCTATACTTCTTTTTACGTCTTTAGTATATTCACCTGCTTTTCAGTTGGCCTCATATACATCATTAAATTTTTATTTCGTTATATCACTAGAAAGTTGGATCAGCTACACTTTCTTATAACCTATTGTTTGACAACCTATTGTCATTCAAACGAGGACCTAAAACTTGGCTTAGGCGATTCCTCTTTTAAAAGTCAGCAAAATCTTCCTCAGCTTTTCAAAGCGCCCATCTTTTTAAATCATATTCAGCCACTGAGATTTCTGTGGCTTCAAAAATTCTCTTGCACCGTGACTATACTTCTTTTTACGTCTTTAGTATATTTAGCTGCTATTCAGTTGGCCTCATATAGATAACTAAATTTTTATTTCATTATATCACTAGAAAGTTGGATTAGCCACACTTTCTTATAACCTGTTGTTTGACAACCTATTGTCAGTCAAACGAGGACATAAACTCCCCTTAGGTAATTCCTCTTTTAAACGTCAGCAAAATCTTCCTCAGCTTTTCAAAGTGCCCATCTTTTTAAAACATATTCAACCACTGAGATTGCTGTGGCTTCTAAAATTCTCTTGCACCGTGGCTAAACTTCTTTTTACGTCTTTAGTATATTTACCTGCTTTTCAGTTGGCCTCATATAAATAACTAAATTTTTATTTCGTTTTATCACTAGAAAGTTGAA
Source organism: Artemia sp. Qi Xiang Cuo (assembly GCF_049724085.1). Lineage (NCBI taxonomy): Eukaryota > Metazoa > Arthropoda > Branchiopoda > Anostraca > Artemiidae > Artemia > Artemia sp. Qi Xiang Cuo. The sequence goes on along the minus strand of NC_142802.1, from coordinate 70,755,496 downwards.
TCAGCCACACTTTCTTATAACCTAATGTTTGACAACCTATTGTCAGTCAAACGAGGATCTAAAACTCCCCTTAGGCAATTCTTTTTTTAAATATCAGCAAAATCTTCCTCAGCCTTTCAAAGTGCCCAATTTTTAAAATATATTCAACCACTGAGATTGCTGTGGCTTCTAAAATTCTCCTGCACCGTGGTTACACTTCTTTTTACGTCTTTAGTATATTCACCTGCTTTTCAGTTGGCCTCATATACATAATTAAATAAAAAAACAAGTTTTTTAAATTGAAAGTAAGGAGCGACATTAAAACTTAAAACAAACATAAATTATTCCGTATATTAAAGGGGCTGTCCCCTCCTCAATGCCTCGCTCTTTACGCTAAAGTTTTACTTTCTCACAACTCTATTTTTGCTAAACAATAAAAATCTTTAGCGTAAAGAGCAAGGCGTTGAGGAGGGGACAGCCCCTTTCATATACGGAATAATTTCTGTTCGTCTTAAGTTTTAATGTCGCTCCTTACTTTCAGTTTAAAAAACTTGTTTTTTTTAATTTAATTTCTGATCGTTTTTTAGTTAATGCAGCTTTTATTTTGGCTCACCGTCATTGAATAAGTATACAAAATTTGCCTAAAATTTTAATTTTCTTTTGCTAAATGGCTGTCTCTAAATTTGGTTCTGACGTAATTTACAAATTAACTTACGTAACGAACTTCTATATTCGTATACTTTTCTTCTGGCAAAAAATACAAAGTTGCAGATATTTGCAGATATGAGCTTGAAACCTATGTAACAGGGTTTTCTGATACGCTGAATCTGACGGTGTGATTTTCATTAAAATTCTTTCACTTGTAGGGGATGTTTCCTCCCTCTTTAAAAAATCAGGTAAATTTTCTCAGGCTTGTAGCCTTTGATGAGTAATACTACGCTTAATAAAATTTATATATTTAGAATCAGCATTATAAGCCCATTGTTTTGATACATTTATTGACATCAAAATTACGTTTTTAAAAGTTTTGATTACTATTGAACCGTAATGCTTGTTTTTTCTTTATTGTTTTTTTTTATTACCTATATATTATTACTTACATGAAGGGGGTTCTCCCCTTAGTGAATACCCCGCTCTTTACGTTAAAATTTAAAAAAATGTTTAATTAACAAACCCTGAATCACAAAGGCCGTTTAATTAGAATAGATGGCTCTTTTGAAAGCACTAAAAAAAACTGTAGCGTAAAGAGCGAGGTATTGACTTGGGGGAGAGCCCCCAAATATACGTAATAATTTCTTTTCGTTTTAAGTTCCAATGTTGCTTTTTACTTTCAGTTGAAAGAACTTGTTTTTTTTTTAATTTAATTTCTGATCGTTTTTTAAATAATGCTTGGAAATCCGGCGCCCCCGTCATAGAAATGTCCCTTACTCCAAAGAAACATCCTCCACGGGAAGATTCTCCCGAGTAACTCCCTCCTCCAGCTCTCCCCCCCCCCACCAGAAAAAATCCTTCCTGAAAATGTCTGTATACTTCCCAATAACCAATACAATACTGGGAAATCCGGAAATCCAATATAATGCTGGGAAATCCGGCGCCCCCTTCATAGCAATGTCCCTTCTCCCATGACAACTTCCTTCATGGTAAGATCCTCTCACATTACCCCCGACCCACTGCCACCCCCCCCCCCCTCACTACCAGAAAAAATCCCCTCTGAAAACGTCTGTATACTTCCCAATAACCAATACTATATGCTAACATTGGGTAAAGTTCATAACTTTCAGCCCTCCCCCCGGGGACTTTGGCGGATTAAGTCACCCTAAAAGACATAGTTAACATATTTTAGACCATGCTGAACAAAATGGCTATCTCAAAATTTTGATTGGGTGACTTCGGGGAAAAATTAGCGTGGGAGGGGGCCTAGTTGCCCTCCATTTTATTGTCACTTAAAAAGGGCACTATAACTTTTAATTTCCGTTTGGATGAGCCTTCCACGATATTCTAGGACCACTGGGTCGATACGATCACCCCTGGGGAAAAAAAACAAACAAACAAACAAACAAATAAACACGCATCCGTGATATTTCTTCTGGCAAAAAATTGAAAATTCCACATTTTTGTAAATAGGTACTTGAAACCTCTACAGTAGGGTTCTCTGATACGCTGAATATGATGGTGTGATTTTTATTAGGGTTCTATAACTTTTAGGGGGTCTTTTCTCCTTTTTTCGAATATCAGCCAAATTTTCTTAGTCTTTACTATATTCACCTGCTTTTCAGTTGGCCTCATATAGATAAATCAATTTTCATTTCGTTATATCACTAGAAAGTTGGATCAGCCACACTTTCTTATCACCTATTGTTTGACAACCTATTGTCTGTCAAACGAGGACCTAAAACTCCCCTTAGGCAATTCCTCTTTTAAACGTCAGCAAAATCTTCCTCAGCCTTTCAAAGGGCCCATCTTTATAAAATATACTCAACCACTGAGATTGCTGTGGCTTCTAAAATTCTCCTGCATACACTTCTCCGGCTATACTTCTTTTTACTTCTTTATTATATTTACCTGCTTTTCAGTTGGCCTCAAATAGATAACTAAATTTTTATTTCGTTATATCACTAGAAAGTTGGATCAGCAACATTTTCTTATAACCTATTGTTTGACAACCTATTGTCAGTCAAACGAGGACCTAAAACTCCCCTTACACAATTCCTCTTTTAAATGTTAGCAAAATCTTCCTCAGCCTTTCAAAGTGCCCACTTTTTAATATATATTCAACCACTGAGATTGCTGTGGCTTCTAAAATTCCCCTGCACCGTGGCTATACTTCTTTTTACGTCTTTAGTATATTCACCTGCTTTTCAGTTGGCCTCATATACATGATTAAATTTTATTTCGTTACATCACTAAAAAATTGGATCAGCTTATAACCTTTTTGGCTTCTAAAATTCCCCTGCACCGTGGCCATACTTCTTTTTACGTCTTTAGTATATTCACCTGCTTTTCAGTTGGCCTCATATACATAATTAAATTTTTATTTCGTTATATCACTAGAAAGTTGGATCAGCTACACTTTCTTATAACCTATTGTTTGACAACCTATTGTCAGTCAAACGAGGACCTAAAACTCCCCTTAGGCAATTCCTCTTTTAAATGTCAGCAAAATCTTCCTCAGCCTTTCAAAGTGCCCACTTTTTAAAATATATTCAACCACTGAGATTGCTGTGGCTTCTAAAATTCTCCTGCACCGTGGCTATACTTCTTTTTACGTCTTTAGTATATTCACCTGCTTTTCAGTTGGCCTCATATACATAATTAGATTTTTATTACGTTATATCACTAGAAAGTTGGATCAGCTACACTTTCTTATAACCTATTGTTTGACAACCTATTGTCATTCAAACGAGGACCTAAAACTCCCCTTAGGCAATTCCTCTTTTAAATGTCAGCAAAATCTTCCTCAGCCTTTCAAAGTGCCCACTTTTTAAAATATATTCAACCACTGAGATTGCTGTGGCTTCTAAAATTCTCCTGCACCGTGGCTATACTTCTTTTTACGTCTTTAGTATATTCACCTGCTTTTCAGTTGGCCTCATATACATAATTAAATTTTTATTTCGTTATATCACTAGAAAGTTGGATCAGCTACACTTTCTTATAACCTATTGTTTGACAACCTATTGTCATTCAAACGAGGACCTAAAACTCCCCTTATGCAATTCCTCTTTTAAACGTCAGCAAAATCTTCCTCAGCCTTTCAAAGTGCCCATCTTTATAAAATATACTCAACCACTGAGATTGCTGTGGCTTCTAAAATTCTCCTGCTTAACCTTCTCTGGCTATACTTCTTTTTACTTCTTTATTATATTTACCTGCTTTTCAGTTGGCCTCATATAGATAACTAAATTTTTATTTCGTTATATCACTAGAAAGTTGGATCAGCAACATTTTCTTATAACCTATTGTTTGACAACCTATTGTCAATCAAACGAGGACCAAAACTCCCCTTAAGCAATTCCTCTTTTAAATGTCAGCAAAATCTTCCTCAGCCTTTCAAAGTGCCCACTTTTTAAAATATATTCAACCACTGAGATTGCTGTGGCTTCTAAAACTCTCCTGCACCGTGGCCATACTTCTTTTTACGTCTTTAGTATATTCACCTGCTTTTCAGTTGGCCTCATATACATAATTAAATTTTTATTTCGTTATATCACTAGAAAGTTGGATCAGCAACACTTTCTTATAACCTATTGTTTGACAACCTATTGTCATTCAAACGAGGACCTAAAACTCCCCTTAGGCAATTCCTCTTTTAAAAGTCAGCAAAATCTTCCTCAGCCTTTCAAAGTGCCCATCTTTATAAAATATACTCAACCACTGAGATTGCTGTGGCTTCTAAAATTCTCCTGCTTATACTTCTCTGGCTATACTTCTTTTTACTTCTTTATTATATTTACCTGCTTTTCAGTTGGCCTCATATAGATAACTAAATTTTTATTTCGTTATATCACTAGAAAGTTGGATCAGCCACATTTTCTTATAACCTATTGTTTGAAAACCTATTGTCAATCAAACGAGGACCAAAACTCCCCTTAAGCAATTCCTCTTTTAAATGTCAGCAAAATCTTCCTCAGCCTTTCAAAGTGCCCACTTTTTAAAATATATTCAACCACGGAGATTGCTGTGGCTTCTAAAATTCTCCTGCACCGTGGCCATACTTCTTTTTACGTCTTTAGTATATTCACCTGCTTTTCAGTTGGCCTCATATACATAATTAAATTTTTATTTCGTTATATCTCTAGAAAGTTGGATCAGCTACACTTTCTTATAACCTATTGTTTGACAACCTATTGTCATTCAAACGAGGACCTAAAACTCCCCTTAGGCAATTCCTCTTTTAAACGTCAGCAAAATCTTCCTCAGCCTTTCAAAGTGCCCATCTTTATAAAATATACTCAGCCACTGAGATTGCGGTGGCTTCTAAAATTCTCCAGCTTATACTTCTCTGGCTATACTTCTTTTTACTTCTTTATTATATTTACCTGCTTTTCAGTTGGCCTCATATAGATAACTAAATTTTTATTTCGTTATATCACTAGAAAGTTGGATCAGCAACATTTTCTTATAACCTATTATTTGAAAACCTATTGTCAATCAAACGAGGACTAAAACTCCCCTTAAGCAATTCCTCTTTTAAATGTCAGCAAAATCTTCCTCAGCCTTTCAAAGTGCCCACTTTTTAAAATATATTCAACCACTGAGATTGCTGTGGCTTCTAAAATTCCCCTGCACCGTGGCCATACTTCTTTTTACGTCTTTAGTATATTCACCTGCTTTTCAGTTGGCCTCATATACATGATTAAATTTTATTTCGTTACATCACTAAAAAATTGGATCAGCTTATAACCTTTTTGGCTTCTAAAATTCCCCTGCACCGTGGCCATACTTCTTTTTACGTCTTTAGTATATTCACCTGCTTTTCAGTTGGCCTCATATACATAATTAAATTTTTATTTCGTTATATCACTAGAAAGTTGGATCAGCTACACTTTCTTATAACCTATTGTTTGACAACCTATTGTCAGTCAAACGAGGACCTAAAACTCCCCTTAGGCAATTCCTCTTTTAAATGTCAGCAAAATCTTTCTCAGCCTTTCAAAGTGCCCACTTTTTAAAATATATTCAACCACTGAGATTGCTGTGGCTTCTAAAATTCTCCTGCACCGTGGCTATACTTCTTTTTACGTCTTTAGTATATTCACCTGCTTTTCAGTTGGCCTCATATACATAATTAAATTTTTATTTCGTTATATCACTAGAAAGTTGGATCAGCTACACTTTCTTATAACCTATTGTTTGACAACCTATTGTCATTCAAACGAGGACCTAAGACTCCCCTTAGGCAATTCCTCTTTTAAATGTCAGCAAAATCTTCCTCAGCCTTTCAAAGTGCCCACTTTTTAAAATATATTCAACCACTGAGATTGCTGTGGCTTCTAAAATTCTCCTGCACCGTGGCTATACTTCTTTTTACGTCTTTAGTATATTCACCTGCTTTTCAGTTGGCCTCATATACATAATTAGATTTTTATTACGTTATATCACTAGAAAGTTGGATCAGCTACACTTTCTTATAACCTATTGTTTGACAACCTATTGTCATTCAAACGAGGACCTAAAACTCCCCTTAGGCAATTCCTCTTTTAAACGTCAGCAAAATCTTCCTCAGCCTTTCAAAGTGCCCATCTTTATAAAATATACTCAACCACTGAGATTGCTGTGGCTTCTAAAATTCTCCTGCTTAACCTTCTCTGGCTATACTTCTTTTTACTTCTTTATTATATTTACCTGCTTTTCAGTTGGCCTCATATAGATAACTAAATTTTTATTTCGTTATATCACTAGAAAGTTGGATCAGCCACATTTTCTTATAACCTATTATTTGACAACCTATTGTCAATCAAACGAGGACTAAAACTCCCCTTAAGCAATTCCTCTTTTAAATGTCAGCAAAATCTTCCTCAGCCTTTCAAAGTGCCCACTTTTTAAAATATATTCAACCACTGAGATTGCTGTGGCTTCTAAAACTCTCCTGCACCGTGGCCATACTTCTTTTTACGTCTTTAGTATATTCACCTGCTTTTCAGTTGGCCTCATATACATAATTAAATTTTTATTTCGTTATATCACTAGAAAGTTGGATCAGCTACACTTTCTTATAACCTATTGTTTGACAACCTATTGTCATTCAAACGAGGACCTAAAACTCCCCTTAGGCAATTCCTCTTTTAAACGTCAGCAAAATCTTCCTCAGCCTTTCAAAGTGCCCATCTTTATAAAATATACTCAACCACTGAGATTGCTGTGGCTTCAAAAAATTCTCCTGCTTATACTTCTCTGGCTATACTTCTTTTTACTTCTTTATTATATTTACCTGCTTTTCAGTTGGCCTCATATAGATAACTAAATTTTTATTTCGTTATATCACTAGAAAGTTGGATCAGCCACATTTTCTTATAACCTATTGTTTGACAACCTATTGTCAATCAAACGAGGACCAAAACTCCCCTTAAGCAATTCCTCTTTTAAATGTCAGCAAAATCTTCCTCAGCCTTTCAAAGTGCCCACTTTTTAAAATATATTCAACCACTGAGATTGCTGTGGCTTCTAAAATTCCCCTGCACCGTGGCCATACTTCTTTTTACGTCTTTAGTATATTCACCTGCTTTTCAGTTGGCCTCATATACATAATTAAATTTTTATTTCGTTATATCACTAGAAAGTTGGATCAGCTACACTTTCTTATAACCTATTGTTTGACAACCTATTGTCATTCAAACGAGGACCTAAAACTCCCCTTAGGCAATTCCTCTTTTAAACGTCAGCAAAATCTTCCTCAGCCTTTCAAAGTGCCCATCTTTATAAAATATACTCAACCACTGAGATTGCTGTGGCTTCTAAAATTCTCCTGCTTATACTTCTCTGGCTATACTTCTTTTTACTTCTTTATTATATTTACCTGCTTTTCAGTTGGCCTCATATAGATAACTAAATTTTTATTTCGTTATATCACTAGAAAGTTGGATCAGCCACATTTTCTTATAACCTATTATTTGACAACCTATTGTCAATCAAACGAGGACTAAAACTCCCCTTAAGCAATTCCTCTTTTAAATGTCAGCAAAATCTTCCTCAGCCTTTCAAAGTGCCCACTTTTTAAAATATATTCAACCACTGAGATTGCTGTGGCTTCTAAAATTCCCCTGCACCGTGGCTATACTTCTTTTTACGTCTTTAGTATATTCACCTGCTTTTCAGTTGGCCTCATATACATGATTAAATTTTATTTCGTTACATCACTAAAAAATTGGATCAGCTTATAACCTTTTTGTCTTCTAAAATTCCCCTGCACCGTGGCCATACTTCTTTTTACGTCTTTAGTATATTCACCTGCTTTTCAGTTGGCCTCATATACATAATTAAATTTTTATTTCGTTATATCACTAGAAAGTTGGATCAGCTACACTTTCTTATAACCTATTGTTTGACAACCTATTGTCATTCAAACGAGGACCTAAAACTCCCCTTAGGCAATTCCTCTTTTAAATGTCAGCAAAATCTTCCTCAGCCTTTCAAAGTGCCCACTTTTTAAAATATATTCAACCACTGAGATTGCTGTGGCTTCTAAAATTCTCCTGCACCGTGGCTATACTTCTTTTTACGTCTTTAGTATATTCACCTGCTTTTCAGTTGGCCTCATATACATAATTAGATTTTTATTACGTTATATCACTAGAAAGTTGGATCAGCTACACTCTCTTATAACCTATTGTTTGACAACCTATTGTCATTCAAACGAGGACCTAAAACTCCCCTTAGGCAATTCCTCTTTTAAATGTCAGCAAAATCTTCCTCAGCCTTTCAAAGCGCCCACTTTTTGAAATATATTCAACCACTGAGATTGCTGTGGCTTCTAAAATTCTCCTGCACCGTGGCTATACTTCTTTTTACGTCTTTAGTATATTCACCTGCTTTTCAGTTGGCCTCATATACATAATTAAATTTTTATTTCGTTATATCACTAGAAAGTTGGATCAGCTACACTTTCTTATAACCTATTGTTTGACAACCTATTGTCATTCAAACGAGGACCTAAAACTCCCCTTAGGCAATTCCTCTTTTAAACGTCAGCAAAATCTTCCTCAGCCTTTCAAAGTGCCCATCTTTATAAAATATACTCAACCACTGAGATTGCTGTGGCTTCAAAAAATTCTCCTGCTTATACTTCTCTGGCTATACTTCTTTTTACTTCTTTATTATATTTACCTGCTTTTCAGTTGGCCTCATATAGATAACTAAATTTTTATTTCGTTATATCACTAGAAAGTTGGATCAGCCACATTTTCTTATAACCTATTGTTTGAAAACCTATTGTCAATCAAACGAGGACCAAAACTCCCCTTAAGCAATTCCTCTTTTAAATGTCAGCAAAATCTTCCTCAGCATTTCAAAGTGCCCACTTTTTAAAATATATTCAACCACTGAGATTGCTGTGGCTTCTAAAACTCTCCTGCACCGTGGCCATACTTCTTTTTACGTCTTTAGTATATTCACCTGCTTTTCAGTTGGCCTCATATACATAATTAAATTTTTATTTCGTTATATCACTAGAAAGTTGGATCAGCTACACTTTCTTATAACCTATTGTTTGACAACCTATTGTCATTCAAACGAGGACCTAAAACTTCCCTTAGGCAATTCCTCTTTTAGAAGTCAGCAAAATCTTCCTCAGCTTTTCAAAGCGCCCATCTTTTTAAATCATATTCAACCACTGAGATTGCTGTGGCTTCTAAAATTCTCTTGCACCGTGGCTATACTTCTTTTTACGTCTTTAGTATGCTCAACTGCTTTTCAGTTGGCCTCATATACACAATTAAATTTCTATTTCGTTATATCACTAGAAAGTTGGATCAGCTACACTTTCTTATAACCTATTGTTTGACAAACTATTGTCATTCAAACGAGGACCTAAAACTCCCCTTAGGCAATTCCTCTTTTAAAAGTCAGCAAAATCTTCCTCAACTTTTCAAAGTGCCCATCTTTTTAAATCATATTCAACCACTGAGATTGCTGTGGCTTCTAAAATTCTCTTGCACCATCGCAATACTTCTTTTTACGTCTTTAGTATATTTACCTGCTTTTCAGTTGGCCTCATATAGATAACTACATTTTATTTCATTATATCACTAGAAAGTTGGATTAGCCACACTTTCTTATAACCTGTTGTTTGACAACCTATTGTCAGTCAAACGAGGACATAAACTCCCCTTAGGCAATTCCTCTTTTAAACGTCCGCAAAATATTCCTCAGCTTTTCAAAGTGCCCATCTTTTTAAAACATATTCAACCACTGAGATTGCTGTGGCTTCTAAAATTCTCTTGCACCGTGGCTAAACTGTTTTCTACGTCTTTAGTATGTTTACCTGCTTTTCAGTTGGCTTCATATAGACAACTAAATTTTTATTTCGTTATATCACAAGAAAGTTGGATCAGCCACACTTTCTTATAACCTAATGTTTGACAACCTATTGTCAGTCAAACGAGGACCTAAACTCCCCTTAGTCATTTCCTCTTTTAAACGTCAGCAAAATCTTCCTCAGCTTTTCAAAGTGCCCATCTTTTTAAAATATATTCAACCACTCAGATTGCTTGGCTTCTAAAATTCTCCTGCACCGTAGCTATACTGCTTTTTACTTCTTTACTATATTCACCTGCTTTTCAGTTGGCCTCATATAGATAACTAAATTTTTATTTCGTTATATCACTAGAAAGTTGGATCAGCAACACTTTCTTATAACTTATTGTTTGACAACCTACAACTTTTCTCATATAGATAACTAAATTTTTATTTCGTTATATCACTAGAAAGTTGGATCAGCTACACAGTTGGCCTCATATAGATAAATCAATTTTTATTTCGTTATATCACTGGAAAGGAGGATCAGCCACACTTTCTTAAAACCTATTGTTTGACAACCTATTGTCATTCAAACGAGGACCTAAAACTTCCCTTAGGCAATTCCTCTTTTAGAAGTCAGCAAAATCTTCCTCAGCTTTTCAAAGCGCCCATCTTTTTAAATCATATTCAACCACTGAGATTGCTGTGGCTTCTAAAATTCTCTTGCACCGTGGCTATACTTCTTTTTACGTCTTTAGTATACTCAACTGCTTTTCAGTTGGCCTCATATACACAATTAAATTTCTATTTCGTTATATCACTAGAAAGTTGGATCAGCTACACTTTCTTATAACCTATTGTTTGACAAACTATTGTCATTCAAACGAGGACCTAAAACTCCCCTTAGGCAATTCCTCTTTTAAAAGTCAGCAAAATCTTCCTCAACTTTTCAAAGTGCCCATCTTTTTAAATCATATTCAACCACTGAGATTGCTGTGGCTTCTAAAATTCTCTTGCACCATCGCAATACTTCTTTTTACGTCTTTAGTATATTTACCTGCTTTTCAGTTGGCCTCATATAGATAACTACATTTTATTTCATTATATCACTAGAAAGTTGGATTAGCCACACTTTCTTATAACCTGTTGTTTGACAACCTATTGTCAGTCAAACGAGGACATAAACTCCCCTTAGGCAATTCCTCTTTTAAACGTCCGCAAAATATTCCTCAGCTTTTCAAAGTGCCCATCTTTTTAAAACATATTCAACCACTGAGATTGCTGTGGCTTCTAAAATTCTCTTGCACCGTGGCTAAACTGTTTTCTACGTCTTTAGTATGTTTACCTGCTTTTCAGTTGGCTTCATATAGACAACTAAATTTTTATTTCGTTATATCACTAGAAAGTTGGATCAGCCACACTTTCTTATAACCTAATGTTTGACAACCTATTGTCAGTCAAACGAGGACCTAAACTCCCCTTAGTCATTTCCTCTTTTAAACGTCAGCAAAATCTTCCTCAGCTTTTCAAAGTGCCCATCTTTTTAAAATATATTCAACCACTCAGATTGCTTGGCTTCTAAAATTCTCCTGCACCGTAGCTATACTGCTTTTTACTTCTTTACTATATTCACCTGCTTTTCAGTTGGCCTCATATAGATAACTAAATTTTTATTTCGTTATATCACTAGAAAGTTGGATCAGCAACACTTTCTTATAACTTATTGTTTGACAACCTACAACTTTTCTCATATAGATAACTAAATTTTTATTTCGTTATATCACTAGAAAGTTGGATCAGCCACACAGTTGGCCTCATATAGATAAATCAATTTTTATTTCGTTATATCACTGGAAAGGAGGATCAGCCACACTTTCTTAAAACCTATTGTTTGACAACCTATTGTCAGTCAAACGAGGACCTAAACTCCCCTTAGGCAATTCCTCCTTTAAACGTCAGCAAAATCTTCCTCAGCTTTTCAAAGCGCCCATCTTTTTAAAACATATTCAACCACTGAGATTGCTGTGGCTTCTAAAATCTCTTACACCGTGGCTATACTTCTTTTTACGTCTTTAGTATATTTACCTGCTTTTCAGTTGGCCTCATATAGATAACTAAATTTTTATTTCGTTATATCACTAGAAAGTTGGATCAGCCACACTTTCTTAAAACCTATTGTTTGACAACCTATTGTCAGTCAAACGAGGATCTAAACTCCCCTTAGGCAATTCCTCTTTTAAACGTCAACAAAATCTTCCTCAGCCTTTGAAAGTGCCCACTTTTTAAAATATATTCAACCACTGAGATATTGTCCTGCACCGTGGCTATACTTCTTTTTACGTCTTTACTATATTCACCTGCTTTTCAGTTGGCCTCATATTGATAACTAAATTTTTCTTTCGTTATATCACTAGAAAGTTGGATCAGCCAAACTTTCTTATAACCTATTGTTTGACAACCTATTGTCAGTCAAACGAGGACCTAAACTCCCCTTAGTCATTTCCTCTTTTAAACGTCAACAAAATCTTCTTCAGCCTTTCAAAGTACCCATTTTTTAAAATATATTCAACCACTGAGACTGTTCTGGCTTCTAAAATTCTCATGCACCGTGGCTATACTTCTTTTTACGTCTTTAGTATATTCACCTGCTTTTCAGTTGGCCTCATATTGATAACTAAATTTTTCTTTCGTTATATCACTAGAAAGTTGGATCAGCCACACTTTCTTATAACCTATTGTTTGACAACCTATTGTCAGTCAACGAGGACCTAAACTCCCCTTAGACATTTCCTCTTTTAAACGTCAACAAAATCTTCTTCAGCCTTTCAAAGTACCCATTTTTTAAAATATATTCAACCACTGAGACTGTTCTGGCTTCTAAAATTCTCCTGCACCGTGGCTATACTTCTTTTTACGTCTTTAGTATATTCACCTGCTTTTCAGTTGGCATCATATTGATAACTAAATTTTTATTTCGTTATATCACTGGAAAGTTGGATCAGCCACACTTTCTTATAACCTATTGTTTGACAACATATTGTCAGTCAAACGAGGACCTAAAACTCCCCATTGGCAATTCCTCTTTTAAACGTCAACAAAATCTTCCTCAGCCTTTGAAAGTGCCCATTTTTTAAAATATATTCAACCACTGAGATTGCTGTCGCTTCTAAAATTCTCCTGCACCGTGGCTATACTTCTTTTTATGTCTTTAGTATATTCACCTGCTCTTCAGTTGGCCTCATATTGATAACTAAATTTTTATTTTGTTATATCAATAGAGAGTTGGATCAGCCACACTTTCTTATAACCTATTGTTTAACAACCTATTATCAGTCAAACGAAGACCTAAAACTCCCCTTAGGCAATTCCTCTTATAAACTTCAACAAAATCTTCCTCAGCCTTTCAAAGTGCCCATTTTTTATAATATATTCAACCACTGAGATTGCTGTGGCTTCTAACATTCTCCTGCACCGTGGCTATACTTCTTTTTACGTCTTTAGTATATTCACCTGCTTTTCAGTTGGCCTCATATTGATAACTAAATTTTTATTTAGTTATATCACTAAAAAGTTGGATCAGCCACACTTTCTTATAACCTATTGTTTGACAACCTATTGTCAGTCAAACGAGGACCTAAACTCCCCTTAGGCAATTCCTCTTTTAAACGTCAACAAAATCTTCCTCAGCCTGTAAAAAAGACCATTTTTTTAAATATATTCAACCACTGAGATTGCTGTGGCTTCTAAAATGCTCATGCACCGTGGCTATAGTTCTTTTTACGTCTTTAGCATAACTTTAAAGCCAATCAAAACGAACGTTTTTGCTTGTTTTTATAAGTCCCGTTCCCTTTATATGTTTTTTTATGTCTAGGTCCCGTTGACTCAGGAACTTAGGGGTGTAAATTTTAATACTTTCGGAAAAAAACTGCCCTCTTTCGCGGGGAGCTAATATATTCATTTCTGTTTCTTCTTCTGCATTGTATCTTGGGTAAAAGATCCCACTTTCTTGGCTGATCATAAAAAAACTTTGGCTTTTTAGGGCCCATTTTTCGGGGAACTTTCCCAAAAATAGTTTTTCATTTTACGTTTCTCTTGGCCTGGGAATTTGAGGCGGATAAAAAGTGACTACTTGTGACAGAAGACAATCTCAGTGTTATCGCGTAGTCCTATATTACAGAAAATTCGTTCTTACTAAATTTTACCTTCAGATAATTTATCCCAGTCCCTATCTTAATTAATGGATATCGTTAGTCATGACTCCTCCGGGCTTGTTAGAAATCGTTCCAAATTGAACCTGGGAATTGGAATAAAAATGATAGAATGAATCTTTCTGAGACATCTAGAAACATGTCCTAGATACTCTTTTCTCACATTATTTAATCAGAAAACAGAACTTTTTTTTAAATATAAACGTTGAAAATCTCCCAGAAAATTTTTGATGATTTTAGAAAACTCCGATGTCGGGGAAAATTTTAGCTGAGACCTGTATTATAAAGATTTATTACAAAAACATATTAAAAGCAATATATGTAATATATGAGTAAAATATACTATAAAAATATACAAAATATAATAAAAATAAAATATATTATATAGAACAATTATACATAAGAAATATAATATAAAATATACATAAAATATAAGCGTAATAAAATAAAATATAAGTAATAGAATTAAAACCTACCTAGAAAACCATCATTTCCCTTCTTCACTGAGCTTAAAAGCTTGCTGAAATCCTCCCAAGTCTCACACTTTAGCTCACTGCGCACTAGTTCTCTCACTTTTGATCCGTTTTGAAACCTAACAGAAAACAAATAACTTGAATGATTACTGCTGATAGATACTAACCAGTCATTGTAGCACCCATCCATCGAAACCCAACACACTCACGATCAATCCTTCTCCGCCCCGTTCTGTTCATACTTTCAGTCCCACCTTAAAGTTACCTCTTCCTTTAAATCTATAATGTGTAATCAAGTGTTAAGCACAGAAAAAAACAGAGGAACTAATTGGAACAGAGGTGGATTACGCTTCCATCAGGAAGGGCAACGAGGTAGAATTTAACTTTTCGTTATTTTTTTTTTATTTTAAAGTTTCGCAGAGGAGGTTGTAAAACTAATCAGGTCTTAAAAAGCTGGATTACTTTTTTACTTTAGAAATAAGAAATTCGAAAAAAAACGTAACATATGTGAGCCAATAAAACTAAAGCCATCTTTTATACCAAGCAATTATGGAAAGGTAATCTCTCTTTTTCTATTTACTTTAAATCATAAGGAGCCATACTTTGAGAATATTTAGACTTGTGGTAACCGGTGATATTATGTATTATTATTAAATTATTATAGTCTATATACTATAATAATACAGCATTACTATATATTATTATATTATAATATGTTATTATGTATAATTATTATATTATTATAGTCTATATTATATATTTACTATTACTTTATAATATATTATTACTATATATTTTTGCATTATATATATTAAGTCTAATTATACTAAAACTATATATTTGAAATAGTAAATCAATACCAAGAAGATATATAGCAGGGGTAATACTAAATTCAGTATATTACAGCCCGTCACCATTGTATTTCCAAGAGCATATACGGGGGGTAAATCTTTAAAATCAGCACTGCAAAATTATGGAGGCATAGTAATTATGGAGGCAAAGTAAACACTATACTTCATAAAGATTCTTTTCAGAAAACAAATAAGGGATTGATCCCACATATTTTTTTTTCTTTGGGTCGAGAAAGCTAGGGAAATTTTGATTACCTACCAAGAAACTTGGACAGTACCCATAAATTAGGATCCTCCTAGACCAAAAATCAGCATCGATAAATAAATAACACCCAAAACAAACAGAAAATACAATAAATAACCAAGTCAAATCCAAAACAAGCAGAAATTAACATGACTAGGGCTCAAAAACCCTGTTGCTTTCCAAGGTCAGAATATAATTTGCACTTTACTGAAAAAAATATAAATGTTTTAATTTTATGACTTTAGTAAATCAAATAATATTAACATTTTGATTAATAAACATCAGTATGTGTATATTGAACTGACAATTCACATTAATTTGTATTTTTTTCAGTAAAGTGCAAATTATGTTCTGGCCTTGGGAAGGCATAGGAGTTTTGATCCCTGCTTATGTTAATTTCTTCTCGTTTTGAGTTTGACTTGGTTATTTATTGAAATTTCTGTTCGTTTTGGGCTTCATTTATTTATCGATGCTGATTTGTGGTAGTTTCACGCTTGGTAGACGATGTAATTTTATTTTTGCTCATTTTTGGTTTAATGTAATTCTTTACTTTTCTTTGAAAAACTTAGGCCTATTCTGTGGAATTTTTTATTATTATTTTCTGTTCGTTTTATATTACCATAGTCTTTTCAGGGAAAAAGCGAGTAATAGTGTAAATCTTTTCGTTTTTTTAAGACTTTATAGTTTGGCCTGCTTTTTGTATGCTGGAGAAAAATTTTCAGCAATTTTCAACAACATACACCCTTTTAAAACACTGGACACAAATAGTAGTATTTAGTTTAGCTTCATACCTCCTCTAGTTGACGTGAAATAGAAAACTTGATACCATTCGAATTTCCAATCGAATGATTCCTTTTTGAAGTTTCAACGGCAATGCTTTCTATAAAAAAGAACCTTATTTGCTCCCAGGGCATAACTTACAACCCTTGCTCTGAGGGTTGTGGGGGGAGTGTCATCCTCAAAAACATAATTTCCAGACTTCTTAACTACGTCGAACAAAATTGTTATCTCAAAATTTCGATTGAATGTGTTTGGGGAAATGGTGGGTGTGAGAGGGGTGTTAATTATCCTCCAATCACTTTCGACTATTAAAAAAGGCACAATCCCATTCTAATTTTCAATCGAATGGGCCATTTTTGATGTTTCTACAACATTACTATCTATAAAAACCTTGTATGCCCCTAGGGCATAACTGACAACCCTTGCCCCGAGGGCTGTTGAGGAGTCTCCTCCTCAAAAACATAATTTTTTATCTGAAAATCGACTACACTGAACAAAATGGCTATCTCAAAAATTTTATTTGAATGTGTTTGGAGAAATGTTTGGCGTGAAAGGGGTTTTAGTTGCGTTCCAATCGCTTTCGACTATTAAAAAGGGCACAAGCCACCCCAATTTCAAATCGAATGAGCCCTTTTCGAAGTTTCTACGACAACTCCTTCGATACGAAGCGCCCTGGTCTAAAGAAAAAAAAATAATCATAGGCAGCACAATAGCGCCGCCTAAGTAAAGAACGATGTTGGCACAATGTATTATTTTTTTCTTTTTTCTCCATATCCGGGCACTTCGTATCGAAGGAGTTGTCGTAGGAACTTCGAAAAGGGCTCATTCGATTGGAAATTGGATCGGCTAGTGCTCTTTTTATTAGTCTAAAGTGATTGAATAGTCGAATAGTCGAGAGGGCTTGACATTTTTGTAGTAAAGATCGATGTGGGTATAATGTATTGTTTTTCGTTGTTGTTGTTGTTTAGACAAGGGAACTTCGTATCGAAGGAGTTATCGTGGGAACTTCGAAAAGGGCTCATTCGATTGAAAATAGAAAGGGCTGACGCCCTTTTTAATTGTCGACAGTGATTGGAGGGTAACTAATCCCCCTCCTACGCCCACCCTCCAATTTGCCCATTAAGTTTAAATACTAAATGTTGCCTTATGATTAAATCAAAATGCACTGTGCTAATGATAGTTTCCAATAAGGCATCTCAGCAGTATCGTCCAATCAAAGTTTTGAGATAGCCATTTTGTTCAGCCTATTTGATTTCTAGATAGAAATTATGTTTTTGAGGATGACACTCCCCCACAGCCTTCAGGGCAAGGGTTGTAAGTTATGCCCTGGGGGCATATAAGTTTTTTATAAAAGGTGTTGTCGTAGAAGCTTCAAAAAGCCTCATTCAATTGGAAATTCAAAGGGCTAGTGCCCTTTTTAGTCGCCGAAAGTGATTAGAAGGCAACTAGCCCTCCTCCCACGCCCATCATTTCCCCAAACACATCCAATCAAAATTTTGAGATAGCCCTTTTGTTCAGCGTAGTTTATTTCCAGATAGAAAATATGTTTTTGAGGAGGACACTCCCCCCCAGCCCTCGGGGCAAGGGTTTTAAGTTGTGTCCTGGGGGTACATGACAACGATGTTAGCACAAAGTATTAGTTATTATTTTTTCCTTTAGAGAAGGGCACTTCCTATTGAAAAAGTTGTAGTCGAAACTTTTAAAATGACTCTTTCTATTGAAAATTGGGGTGGTCAGTGCTCTTTTTAATATTCGAAAGCGATTGGAAGGCAACTAACACCCCTTCCACGCCCATCATTTCCCTAAATAAATCCAATCAAAATTTTGAGATAGCCATTTTGTTCAGCGTAGTTGATTTCCTGAGAGAAAATATGTTTTTGAGGAGGAAAATCCCCGACAGCCTTCAGGGCAAGGGTTGTAAGTTATACCCTGGGGACATATAAGGTTTTTATAGAAGACGTCGTAGAAACTTCAAAAAAGGCTCATTGGATTGGAAATTCAAAGGGCTAGTGCCCTTTTTAATTGTCGAAAGGGATTGGAGGGCAACTAACCCCCCTCTCACGCCCGTCTTTTCCCCAAACACATCCAATCAAAATTTTGAGATATCCATTTTATTCAACGTAGTTTTAAGTTCTGGAAATTATGTCTTTGAGGATGACAACCCCCTCACAGCCTTCAGAGCAAAGGTTGTAAGTTACGCCCTGGGGGCATATAAGGGTTTTATAGAACGCGTTGTCATAGAAACTTCAAAAAGGATTCGTTCAATTAGAAATTGAAATGGCTAGTGCCCTTTTTAATAGTCGAAAGTAATTGGAAGGCAACTAACACCCCTTCCACGCCTTCCATTTCCCAAAACACATCCAATCAAAATTTTGAGATAGCCATTTTGTTCCACGCAGTTTAAAGTTCAGGAAATTATACCTATGAGCAGGACACTCCCCCCACAGTCTTCAGGGCAAGCTTTATAAGTTATGCCCTGGGGGCATATAAGTTTTAATTGAAATCTATGTCGTAGAAACTAGAAAAAGGGCTCATTCAATTGGAAATTCAAAGGTCGAGTGCTCTTTTTAATAGTCGAAAGTGATTTGAGGGCACCTAACGTCCCTCTCTCGTCCACCTTTTCCCCAAACGCATCGAATCAAAATTTTTAGATAGCCATTTTGTTCTGCGGTGTTGATTTCCAGATAGAAATTATTTTTGTGAGGAGGACACTCCCCCACAGTCCTCAGGGCAATGGTTGTAAGTTATGCCCTGGTGGAATATAATGTTTTCATTGAAAGTGTTGTCGTAGAAACTTCAAAAGGGCTCATTTGATTGGAAATTGAAAGGGCTATGGCCATTTTTAATAGTTGAAAGTGATTGGAGAGCCCCCAACGCCTCTTTCACGCCCACCATTTCTCCAAACACATGCAATCAAAATTTTGAGATATGAATTTTGTTTAACGTAGTTGAAAGTTCTAGAAATTAGGTCTTAGAGGATGACAACCACCCTAACAGCCCTTAGGGTAAGGGTTGTAATTTATGCCCTGGGGGCATATAAGGTGTTTATAGAAAGCATTGTCGTAGAAACTCAAAAAGGATTCATTTGATTGGAAATCGAAAGGTCAGTGCCCTTTTTAATAATCGGAAAGGATTGGAAGGCTTGAAATTTTTATAGTAAAGATCGATGTGGGTATAATGTATTATTATTTTTTGTTTTTTTTGTTTAGACCAGGGCACTTCGTATCGAAGGAGTTGTCGTAGGAACTTCGAAAAGGGCTCATTCGATTGAAAATAGACAGGGCTGATGCCCTTTTTAATAGTCGAAAGTGATTGGAGGGAAACTAAACCCCCTCCCACGCCCACACTCCCATTTGACTTTGTGTTTAAAAACTAAATTTTGCCATCAGATTAAATCAAAATGCACTGCGTTAATGCTAATTCCCAATAAGGCATCTCAGTAGTATCCCAAGAACGACTGAGGGTATTATGTTCAAACTTTTGGGGTTGCTTCTGCTCTTAAAATTTAACCAAATCAAAACAGCGTAAGTGTATCCAAGCTATCAAAGAAAATAAACAGATTTTTTTGCGAATGGTATTAAGTTTTCCATTTCAGGTCAACTAGAGGAGGTATGAAACTAAATTAAACACTACTATTTGTGTCCAGATTTTTAAGAGGCTGTACGTTGTTAAAAATTGGTGAAAATTTTTCTCCAGCATACAAATAGCAGGCCAAACTATAAATTCTTGAAAAAAATGAAAAGATTTAAAGTATTGTTTTCTTTTTCTCTGAAAAGACTGGGTCAATATAAAATAAAGTAATATTAAATAAATCAATAAATTGGATAAATTGAATAAATAATGCAAATGGGCTTTCCCTAATGGGAAAGCCCAGTGGAATTGCAATGGGGATGACCGAGATTTTTGGGTTGACTCATTGCGGACAATGTCCACTGGACTTGTATGCAAAACGGGCGACTGAAGTCACCTAGACTCGCAGGTGAACAACCGACTTAAGCCTAATATGTCCGTCCGCCTAGAGTCACAGGGGGGATACCGAGTTTTAGGATTGGCGCATGACCAACAAGTCCCCAGGACTCGCAGGCGAACGAGAAGAACTATGTTTTTCATACTGTTTGGGCTATTTACAAGAAAGCTTCGTACCACATAAGGCAATGGTAGATCAAACCTCGGTCAAGTGGGTTACAAAATTATAAAAATTTCAAACTTAAATATATTCCTTAAGATATTGCAGATATCTTACGATTACCCTAGCATAAGGATAAATCCATCCTCTTCAACTGGACTTAAAAGAACGTGGCCATCTATTGCAAAAACAGGATTCATAGATAAGACAAAGGTGGTGTCACTTGTTCCGAGACTAATTGCAAAATCACCGTCTTTCATGCCAGTGCCTTTAAAGAAGAAATGATGTTAATGGTGCTAGGAATAGTAGCTAGAACAATTCTTTTGATAATATTGTCGCTGGAAATACACATGCCATATTTTCTAGGAAACGCAGTGAACTATAGATAAGGTTTGGGAATAGATTTGAGAGAAGTTTAAGTATCCCCCCTGTATTTTGAAAATATATTTTTTTAGGTATTTTCACTGAAAAGAGCCTTTTTTCTGTATTTTCATTGACGAAAAACTTCCCCATCTAGATTTTGAAAAACACGTTTCGTTTCCCTTCCCCTAAGTCTTTGTGAGTTACTACCACTGTGTGCACTTTGGCTAGTAAGCAGAAGTTTTGATCTCTCAACGGGTACTCTCACAAACAGAAATTTTTCCTAGTAACTTTCTTTTTACCTAAAAAACAAAAAAAAACATGACTAAGTCCTATGGTAATTTTTAGCCATTGATGCATGATAACAGTGTAATAAATAAAAGTAATATGGAAGATGCCAAAATTAAGAGGAAGATAGAAATGCATCAAGAAAAGGCTGAAATGAGAAAGATGATGAAGATGATTAAAAAGAATCTAGACAATCCTAAACACAACCCCTTTTTATGAAATACTGGTTTGACCTTTGAAGGTGCAGAAGTTAGGAAACTTCAAACAAGCAATCTACTTTTAAACAAATCTAACTAAAAATCTATTATACCATACATATAAATCCAAAGATATTATCGCAGCCTTTTTTATAAGCATTAAAAGAAATACAGTTCCAAAATTGCGTATTTCTTTATAGATATATAGATATTTGGTCATAGATATATGTCTTATATATATTTTATCCCTGTGAAAATGAAGAGCGAATCCCTTCAAGTTTCTTGTCAAAACAAGTTGGCGTTTTTATACCCAACTGAGTCACAGTTGAACTGAAAAACGACAGTCAAATTGCAAATAAAAATTTAAGTTAATTTTATCATTTCTTTTGTCACAAAGCATTTGATTAATTTTATCGTTTTAGAACCAATAGTCTACAGTTGACTAATTGCCAACTTGTACAGCTGAGCTTCAAGAGACAGTGTCACAGAAAATTGCCTTTTTTAAAGTGCCTCCTTATAGATAAGGGGGTATAAAAAAGGGAAATGGTATTATTCAGGTTGGTGGTAAAAAAAAGTAGGTATAGTGCGATGTATTTCGCTCTCAACTTTGGTTAATGCGAATTCAATTTGAAGTAAATGTGAAAAACACGCTTTTTCATTCATGTGTTCATAACAATCCGTTTTCAAAATATTGAATAGATTCTGTTGATTTGAGTTCTTGGACGACTACAAAGTAGAGTGGGAATCCCCTCTCCCTCACAAGCTGAAAATATCAGTGGGGTATTTTTGTAAGGGTTTTAAAACATGACAGTCATCAGGGTGTACCTATTCCCCCCCCCCCCTGTAACATTTTCTCCAACTTTTCGTTCTGTTGCCATTATTAGTTAGGAAAGATTCAAACTCCCGAAACAATCAAAACAGAGGTCTTTTGTAATAACTCCAGATATACAACAATATTCTGTAAAAGGACCTTCATGCTTGTCTCCCCTGGATAAATTTTTATCTGTCTCGCACCCTCCCCAAAACCAATATTATAGACACTGATATCAGGCTTTGTTTTGTCATTATCGATTCCAAATACTAACTTTGACTGTATATCAGATTTTGACTAACTAATTAGTTAGGTGAATTTAGTATTTACCAAATATATTTGACTTTGTCTCTACTTCTGCTCATTTATAAGTTTACAAAAACTGGTAGTAGTAGTAAAATTCCAAAACATACCGACAAGGGACGCACATGTATCGCCCGTAAACGCAGTTATGAAGCAATCCTTGGCAAAACCATATCTGTCAACATAGTATTTGGCGATTTTACCCAATGACGTCCTTGGCCTGCACAGGGTACCCAATTTTTTTGTAACTCCTTTGCCGGTGAACTAGAAGAGAATGAATTAAACTACTTGAAGAGCAGATGGCTGTAGTAGTATATATGGTTATAGTATATATGGTATAGATGATCAAGAACAGAATGGTTATAGTTTACATTAAAGATTACGTGAAACTGATGACATGAGCATTATCTTTCCCCCATTACTGTTTTTACATCGCCAAGCAAACTTTCTGAATTACGATCTATTGATAACCGGAGGAAAATAGTACACCTTTCGCTACCATTTTTGGGGTTCAGTGTGGGTTTAGGTGAACAGAGGCCTCATCAGCAGCTGCAACTGCATTGACTGATGTCAATGCTTCTGTTTTTTATTTAGTCCCGGAAGGACACGACGTAAAGTGCGCGTTCGATTCACTTATTCGCGCTACTATGTTACTCCAACCTGTTAAAAGGGGAGTCGATCATTAGGGCAAAAAGAAACATCTACTCGGCTCTTAATATCCACATGAAAATTCTCCAATTCAGAAATAGTTCTCCTGTTGCCCATAAAGAACACAACCAACATCACGTAACGTCATCGAGCTAAATCATAAAAGTGAATTTTAAAAACTAGAGAAGAACATTAGTCATTTCTTACGTTTTATTTATATTAGTGAAGCTAAAAGTTTCTTTTTAAGGGGTATAATAGTCACGTTTCTGAACGTTTTGTTTAACCAACCTAAGATTCAAACCTTAAAAACACATAATAATAATAACAATAATAATAATAATAAATAATAATAATAATAATAATAAAAATAATAATAATAATAATAATAATAATAATAATAATAATAATAATAATAATAATAATAATAATAATAATAATAATAATAATAATAGTAATAATAATAATAATAATAATAATAATAATAATAATAATCTTTATTCTTTCTCTTTGTCATACTGCAATAACATGGGTATCGTCAAACAAGCACAAAAAAAGAAAAGCACAAAAAAACACAACACCAGAAAACACAAATGGTGAGCCATCACCTCGACTTCAGGACACTGTGGTTGCAACACCTGATGTAGTAGGGCACCAAGGAGTCTAAAATCTTGTCATCGAGTGTGTAGACGGGCATTCCAACAGTTTTTTTCCCTCTTTCAGAGTTGCCAACCTTGTTTTATGTGCGTGGGTCTCTGAAGTAAATGGAGGCAGGATACCTCAGTGTGTTGAGGACTTCAGGATGTCAGCTCCAAATTTCATCAGCATTTCATGCCTCCTTTCATCCAGGGTTGGGAGCTTGATTTGGCTAAAGCTTTGTTCATAGTTTTATAATTTGGCCCAATAATTATTTTGCAGGCTCTCTTCTGAAATTTTATCTATTTGGTTTCTGTGCTTCTCTGTAAGTTACGGGTGCCAGACAGGACCGCTCTACGTTGTCACGGGAATTATATAAGTTTTATAGCACGAAAGAAGGAGTTGCTCTGTCATTCCAAGCCTGCTTAGATTTGCGAAGGATTTTAGAAAACCAGGTGCTTTTGCTGTGATCTGGCTGATGTGATCTCCAAACGAGAGCTCATCACTTAATGTGATCCATCCTCAGCAGTCGTAAGTCCCTGAATTGTCCTAGTTCTGTGGGGAAACACTGAATATTGAAGGTAATATTACTGAGGTGATGAATTTGTAATGTCCAGACATATTTGAAAGATCAACAAGTCATCCTCATTGTAGTTGAAGGTCTTAAATTGATCTCCTTTTTTATATATTTCCACTTTGTAGTATTGTTCTTAGTAGGGGAATATTGAAATAAAATTAGATTTTTAAGGGAACTAATATTCAAATATCAAAAGTATAATGATTATTAGTTTTTGTTCATCTTATAATGATTCTTGATAGTCCTTACATGAGTGTTGTGCTAGCTCTGCATTTCACCAGCTCCTTGTTGCCTCCTGTGTGATCCTGCGTAGAAGATTCCCATCGCATGATAACGAGGTGGTTGCAGATTTTGTGGAGTTCAAAATTAAGGCTTTCGATCCCGGTTTGGAAGAAGCTCTTGAAGAACCTTTTAAAACAGAATAAACAGGAAAAACTGCATATTTTTTGTTTCTTTTCTTTTCTCCATATTTTGTGTAATATCTATTCACGTGCTTTTTACTGGAATAATATACCGTATTGCAATAGAACTAAAAATTAAGCAATAAAAGAATTTTTCAGCAGGAAATGCCATACCTTAACAGATGCCGATATCGAGGAAAAATAAACACATATAATGTCTTAGGGTAATTACTTGGCAAGAAAAAAATGAGAGAGAGAGAGAAGAAGAAGAAAAAGACTGTCATCCTAATCCAGTATTTAAGATAAATGTACACTTGAACGAGTTTTTGACCTTACTCGTCTATCCAACTACCTAGGACAAAACAGTATAACCGAACTAGCAACCAAATAGAAATGTCCAAATCCATGCTAAGTCGTCATCAATAAATGTAAGTCGTTGTAAATTTACAGGTAAAAGCACCTTAAATCTAGCGAATTAGTTCCAAGTAGTACCTTCCATTAGGGCTCATCAGAAGAAATACCACCTGCCTTAACGGGTTTCGAGGCTTTACTTTCTTTACCCGACATAGTGGAGCCTCTACCATAAGATCTTTATGGTATCCCTATGTTAGGTAAAACTTGTGAAATACATGCATACTAGTAAAACTATTCAAAATAATACACAAAATGGGTTTCATTCTTTCTTTATTAAAATCCCAGAGGTCACTGAGCAAAGGCCATTATGGAACAAATAAAGACTGGTCCAGATGTGAGTTATAAAACAAAGTGTTTTATTGATACCCGGAACGAATTACAGATTTAAAGGTCTTCAAGCTGGTTTGAAAACAATGTACACATTAAAAAATAGAAAAGCAAAAGAGAAAGTATATCAAAATATCATTCACTATTTCATTTTATTTTTTTGTATAATTACCTAAAAGTTCATGATACATAAAACTAAATTTTTTAAATTGCCAACTAATTTTTTTGGCAGAAAAACCTCTTAAGATTAGTCTTTGGCTAAGCTTTTTACATCTATTTTTAAAATCTGTGTAATTACTCCAAATTTTTGCATACCTAAATAATTGGGAATAATAAGCTGAATAATTAATATTTGAATGTATATTACTTTCAAGGAACGGAAAATTAATTACTTCAAAATTAATATTATCCGTTTTATTATATATTTTAAAACTAATTTATTATTATCTGAAATATTAATATTTAAATCTAAGAAATGGTCAGAGTGTCCTGTCCCATTGCTAGGCTCCAGAATTAACTCTTGTGGATAAACATTTTTTGAAATCTCAATAGACTCACAATTATTGGTCGTTTAATTTATTTTAAAAGGCATATAAGTCGAATAATAAGATGTTTTATTTGAAGTTGTCAATGCTTCCTTCCAAACAGCATTATATCTCGTCGTTCAGTTTCAGGTGGTAGCAGAACTTTCAAGCTACGTTGTTTTCTAACACGAGAAAATGTTACGTACAGCATACCATAATAAAAAAAGGAATGCGGAGGTTGACACCGACAAATTTGAAAGTTTGGCCTTACGATGTATTGCCATTACAAATACCGATCAAAGTTGAAATTGATGTCTTTGGACAGTGCATCTAAGTTGAGCTTTACTGGAGCCGAGCGTAACTCGAGAAATGTGAACTTCTTTTCCTGATTCTTCCCCAGTAATTATATTTGCCCTAATTACATTATTAAATAATTCAATAACAATAAAGTAGGTTCTATTACACATCTTTTCTGAAATACAGTAGTTACGCAAAAGCAGAACTATCGTAAATTATTTATTTTTAATTTATGGGGTTGCAAATCTCCAGTACCAATTGAATTGAGGAATTCTGGAGTGGATTCATTTTCTCCTACCTGTTTATCTTTTACAGAATCATAACTTTTATAATTTGTATTCTCCTAGGAGGTGACCGACAATTTTCGCATTTATTATACTAACTTCGTTGTTGAGCAAAGCTGAAATAACCCGGTCCTTCATTAAATCAAAAATTGATTTGACGGACATTCTCTGATTAATTTACCACCGAAAATCATATCTTACGGTAATTTAATTTCACTGAAGTTATTTTTGTGAAGATTTCCATTTCTCAGATCAAGGTTGTACTCTTCAAATGCTTCCTGTTCAGGATCAAAACACATATTTTTTCTAAAGAAAACTGATTAAAATCATATAGCTTTTCTTATTGAGAGATCAAGTGTTTCACTGCGGTTGATTTGGAGCTGAACTGATAAACACTGTTGGAAATCACCTCCGGCAATTAGGATTTTCCTTCCAAATGGCAAGTTTGGATTTTCAATAGACCGCAACAACTGATCCATATTTTGCAAGCCATTCTTGGGTTTACATTGGTGCTCCGTCAAGCAGGAAAACTTCTACTTGAGCTAATTCTGGAGGTTTGTTTGAACAGGGTCTTATGCTGGAAATTGAGTCCGAGGAAAGCGGAACTTTCAAGCGAACGGTCTTGTATGTTGTTTGTCCAAAAGTCAATAAAATCAATGTGATTCTAATAATATATTTTCTAGTCATATTAAAGTCATATATTTTTTTGTGATTTTTGACACATAGAATGTGATACAAGGTTTTATACATAAATGTTCTCACTTATTGATCCATCCTTTTTATCTTATTGTAGGTAAGGATAATAAATAAATAAGTGGTAAGTTTGGACTCAGTGGAAAAACGGTCTCTGAGCTTTTAAAAATGTATAGTTGACCTGGAAAAATAGTTTTTTGAGTACTGTTTGTGCAAGCAGCAAAAGAACCTGACCGTTTCAGACCATTTCTTTTTCGAAAGTGACGAGAAGGGTTGATTTCTTTAAGAAAGTGTATCAAAACCAAAACAAAAAATTTAAGGGTCCAACATTTACCAGAATGGTGAAAACCATTTACTCTATTTTCCCAGTAAGTAGCACAGCGCAGACTGAAATGATACGATCGTCCCATCCGAATATCAAAAGAAACCCCACGTAATGAGACGGCCTAATAGTCTAAACGAGTTTCAAAGCAAGGCAAGAACAAGATTTAAAGAATTGCTCAAGATATCTATACCCCAATG